>NC_036872.1:24792461-24831077 GCF_002910315.2 Salvelinus sp. IW2-2015 | reverse complement strand
AAAATGGTATAAGATACATGTATGTTTGAGGAATTTTAATTATGAGATTTCTGTTGTTTGAATTTGGCGCCCTGCACTTTCACTGGCTGTTGTCATATCATCCCGTTAACGGGATTGCAGCCATAAGAAGTTTTAAGACCACTTTCATCTCACAGATGGATTGTGGCATCAGTAGCTCAGTGACGTTTAAACTGTAGTGCTTTTTGGGGGTTGTTAAACAACTAATTGACGGTTCAATTACTTTAATTCAATTTTTTTCTTTTTTTTGTGAGCCCAATGCGGTGTTTCTCCAATCATTAACGAGATAAATCAAGTTGTCGTTTTCATGAAAACTCCAGGATGATGGCCTTCTAGGCAGAGTTCCTCTGTCCAATGTCTGTGTTCTTTTTCCGATCTTAATCTTTTCTTTTTATTGGCCAGCATCCCGGAGTCGCCTCTTCACTGTTGATGTTGAGACTGGTGTTTTGCGGGTACTATTTAATGAAGCTGCCAGTTGAAGACTTGTCTGTTTCTCTTGTCCCCTTGCTCAGTTGTGCACCGGGGCCTCCCACTCCTCTTTCTATTCTGGTTAGAGCCAGTTTGCGCTGTTCTGTGAAGGGAGTAGTACACAGCGTCATACGAGACCTTCAGATTCTTGGCAATTTCTCGCATGCAATAGCCTTCATTTCTCAGAACAAGAATAGACTGATGAGTTTCAGAAGAAAGACAAGAGGAATGCCTATGTAAGAATAGTGTTCATTGACTATAGCTTAGCATTCAACACTGGGTCTGAACCTGGGTCTGAACCCCACCCTGTGCAACTGGGTCCTGGACTTCCTGACGGGCCGTCCCCAGATGGTGAAGGTAGGAAACAACACCTCCACTTCGCTGATCCTCAACACAGGGGCCCCACAAGGGTGCGTGCTCGTCCCCCTCCTGTACTCCCTGTTCACCCATGACTGCGTGGCCATGCACGCTTCCAACTCAATCATCAAGTTTGCAGACGACACAATAGTAGTGGGGCGGCAGGTAGCCTAGTGGTTAGAGTMTTGGGCCAGTAATCGAAAGGCAGTTAACCCACTGTTCCTAGGCCGTCATTGTAAGTAAGAATTTGTTCTTAACTGACTTGCCTAGTTAAATAAAGATTACATTAAAAAAAWATATAATAATAATAATAGGCCTAGTTACCAACAATGACAAGACATCCTACAGGGAGGAGGTGAGGGCCCTGGGAGAGTGGTGTCAGGAAAATAACCTCTCACTCAACATCAACAAAACAAAGGAGCTGATTGTTGACTTCAGGAAACAGCAGAGGGAGCACGCCCCTATCCACATCGATGGGACTGCAGTGGAGAAGGTCCGATCGATGTGGGTAAAGGCGTGCTCCCTCAGCGTACCCATCACTAATGATCTGAAATGGTCCACCCACACAGACAGTGTGGTGAAGAAGCCTCAGGAGGCTGAAGGAATTTGGCTTGGCCCCTAAAACCCTCACAAACTTTTACAGATGCACAATTGAGGGCATCCTGTCGGGCTGTATCACCACCTAATACGGCAACTGCACAGGTGTGTGCCTTTCCAAATCATGTGCAATCAATTTAATTTACCACAGGTAATCAAGTTGTAGAAACATCTCAATGATGGTCAGTGGAAAACAGGATGCACCTGAGCTCAATTTCGAATCTCATAGCAAAGGGTCTGAATACTTATGTAAATTTGGTATTACTGTTATTTATTTTTTATACATTTGAAAAAAATTCTAAAAACCTGTTTTCGCTTTGTCATTACGGGGTATTGTGTGTAGATTGATGAGGAAAAAATGTATTTAATACATTTTAGAATAAGGCTGTAACGTAACAAAAGGTAAAGGGGTCTGAATACTTTCGGGATACGCTGTATGTCCTTGAACCAATTGTTTTAAAGGCAGCCTGGCGAGGATTAGGAGAGGAGAGGATTAGATTCGATTAGAGAGTTTAATAGTCACGTGTACAGGGTTGCAGGTGTAATTACAGAGTAGGAAGTCTGGGGGGGCAGGAGGGGAACAGGGGGAGCAGGTAGCTGACTAATGGTGGCTATTCAGCAGCCTGATGGTCTGGGGGTAGAAGGTTTTTGCCATAATGCTCCTATACTGCCTGTGTCTGAGTGATGGAAACTGGGAGAACAGACCATGGCTTGAGTGTCTGGGGTCCATGATGATCTTCTTGGCCTTCCTACAACACCTGGTGTCCTAGAGGGCAGGCAGTGTGCGCCTTGCGGTCAGCGGTGGTGGAATTTCTGTACCAGGCTGTGATGCAGCCTGACAGTATGCTCTTGATGGTTCTCCTGTAGAACACTGTGAGGGCCCTCGGGGACAGGCCGAATTTCTTCAGCATCCTGAGGTTGAAGAGTCGCTGTTGTGCCTCCTTCAACATAGTGTCCATGTGGTTTGACCAGTTCAGCTATTTGGAGATGTACGCCGAGAAACTTCACGTTTTTGATTGTCTCCATGGAGGCCCCGTTGATGAGGAAGCGGGTGTGCCCAGCCTGGTTCCTCCTGATGTCCACAATTAGCTCCTTTGTTTTTCTGACATTGAGGGAGAAGTTGTTTATCTGGCACCACGCCGTCAGAGGGCCTACCTCCTACCTGTAGGCCATCTCGCCGCTGTTGGTAATCAGGTCTACTACTGTCGTGTAGTCAGTGAAATTGATGATGGACTTGGAACTGTGTGAGGTCCCACAGTCGTGGTTATTCAAGGAGTACAGGAGGAGACTGAGGACACACCCTTGTGGGGCCCCCCGTGTTGAGAATCAGTGTTGAGGAGGGAATGTTGCCTACCTTCACCACCTGGGGTGGCCCGTCAGGAAGTCCAGTCCCAGGGCTGTGAGCTTTGTGATCAGTTTAGAGGGCAATATTGTATTGAAGGCTGAGCTGTAGTCGATGAACAGCATCCTCACATGCATTCCTTTTGTCCAGCTGGGTGAGGGCAGTGTGCAGTGCAATAGCGATTGTGTCATCCGTGGATCTCTCAGGGCGGTAGGCGAATTGGAGAGGGTTGACTGTGTCGGGGAGGGATACAGGTGATGTGGTCTTTGACTAGCCTCTCAAAGCACTTTATGATGCTGAAGTGAGTGCTACTTTTGGTCGCTAGTCATTCAGTTCAGTTACTTTCCCTTTCTTGGGTACGGGGTTGATAATGGACATCTTGAAGCAGGTGGGGCGGTGTTGGAGTACATGACATGGCTGGCTTTCTTTTTGTGATCCGTGATCATTAGAAGCCCCTGCCTCATACGCTTTGTGTCCGACCTGCTGAATTGCTCCTCCACTTTGTCCCTATACTTGTGTCTCGCCATCTTGATTGATCTGCGTAGGTTGTATTTGTACTGTTCAACCTTACTATTGTCCCTGGTCACCTTGCCGTGTTTATAAGCAGCAACTCGCGCCTTCAGATTCCCTACAAGGCTGCCATCAATCCACTGTTCTTGATTCGGGTACGTTTTGAAAGACACTATCGGTATCACATCATCTATGCATTTTTTTATGAATCCGGTGACTTAGTCTGCGTATTCATTGATGTTATCCCCAGAGGCGACCCGGAACATATTCCAGTCCACGTGATCAAAACAGTCTTGAAGCATGGATTCTGATTGGTTGGCCCAGCGTTGTACAGACCTGACAACCGGAACTTCCCTCTTGAGTCTTTGTTTGTAGACGGGGAGAAGCAAAATAGAGTTGTCTAATCTGTTCTCCCTCTCTCTCCCTCTATCTCGCTCTCTCTTTATCCACATTCTTCTACGTTCCATTGCCTTCGGTTCCTCTCTCTGTCCTCTTCCCTCTCCCAACTCTCCCCCCTCTCCCTCCTCAAAAACCGTAATTAAGGCTGCTGTTAACCTACTCTTTCATAAAAATTAAACCAGCCACCCATCTGATAGTCATTAGAATGGAAGACGTTGTTCTTTTCCCCACAAGACAGAGATCTGAACAAAGCCCCGAATGAACCAACATCTCTCCAGACCGAAATGCTGTTAGTTAAGCACACATGCACACACACATAAGTAGCACATGAGTAGCACATACACAAACACTAACAACCTACTCGCAGCTTTCAGAGTAAGAGGCTGTTAAGAACAGAATTTATCACTTTGGAGAACCACTCAGCGTAATGTGTTATGTTATTTCTGCTAATTATTGTCTGTCTGATGACAGAGCAGCTTTCAGATGCAAAACCATTTCTATAGAAAACGAAAGCACTTTTCGTTGCAAATAAAGAATCATCTCTCTTTTTAATTTCAAACAATGTATTTCCCCGCCCCCCTCTTCCTCTCTCTCTTTCTCGCACTCTCTCACGCACATTCAATAACAACATAGATCCCAATAGTCTCAGATATAGAGTGTAGGGTATATGTGAGACTCCCCTAGCCTCCCATCATCTTTCCCTCCACTCTCCTCCCCTCTCTGAGTTGTTTGGGGAGGCATGCAGACCCCCCCCCCCCCACACACACACACACACAAACACACACACATTACTAATTGCCTTGTTTTCCATCTGGAGTGTTTGGCAGTGGAAGACTGACTCTGTGCTCTCCTCTCCTCCATGCTAGCTTGGCCTCTTCTGCTCTCCTCTCTGTTTTCTGATGCCTGGACTCTCTTCACACAGAAACCAACAGATGAAGCCTATTCCCTCTAAACGGAGGAGACCAGCACTGTCCACGCTGTCAGTCCTAACCCACTGGGAAGGGCAAGGGGGGACATGTAGTTCACCACATCCCACAGTCCTAGAGAGAGAGAGCGTGGCCTGTCATACAGCTATGTTATAGGCTAGCTAGAGAGTACAAACAAGTTTAGAATGTTACTGCCTGTCAACATTCCAGCCATCCATTCATGATGAGGATTTAGATTCTGATTCTTATTCCAAGTGATTCTGTTAGCTTGGGTTTAGAATTCAGATGATTAGGATGACAGCATTACCCAGGCGGGGCTACAGTAGCATGGCTGCTATGGATTTTTTTTAAATTACAAAAAAAAAAGAATTCACCTTTATTTAACCAGGTAGGCAAGTTGAGAACAAGTTCTCATTTACAATTGCGACCTGGCCAAGATAAAGCAAAGCAGTTCGACACATACAACAACACAGAGTTACACATAGAGTAAAACAAACATACAGTCAATAATACAGTAGAAAAATACGTCTATATACAATGTGAGCAAATGAGGTGAGGGAGGTAAAGGCAAATTTAAGGGAGGTAAAGGCAAGGGAGGTAAAGGCAAAAAAAGGCAAAAAAAGGCCATGGTGGCGAAGTATATACAATATAGCAAGTAAAACATTGAAATGGTAGATTTGCAGTGGAAGAATGTGCAAAGTAGAGATAGAAATAATGGGGTGCAAAGGAGTAAAATAAATAAATAAATACCGTAGGGGGAGAGGTAGTTGTTTGGGCTAAATTATAGATGGGCTATGTACAGGTGCAGTAATCTCTGAGCTGCTCTGACAGCTGGTGCTTAAAGCTAGTGAGGGAGATAAGTGTTTCCAGTTTCAGAGATTTTTGTAGTTCGTTCCAGTCATTGGCAGGAGAGAACTGGAAGGAGAGGCGGCCAAAGGAAGAATTGGTTTTGGAGAGATATACCTGCTGGAGCGCGTGCTACAGGTGGGTGCTGCTATGGTGACCAGCGAGCTGAGATATGATGGGATCTAGGCCTATGTTGTAGACTTTTTTAAATAAAACTGTAATCTCTCTGCCACAAACTGTCAATGCAGGCCAATGCTGATGATGTGCTGACGGTTAAGTATTTGTAATAATATATTGACGTTGTTTTGGCATTTAACAGCATTTTACCAGAATGGTAAGCTAGGGTTGGGTTGCAACATTCCGGGACAGTCAATAAATTCCCTGGTTTTCCAGGTTGGAGGTTTCTGGTTGGAGGTTTCTGGATTTCTTGCTTATTCCCTCCTAATTCCGGGATTCTTTGGGGAAAACCAGGGAATTTATTGAACGTTCCTGGAATTTTGCAACCCTACCTGCAACCATATCCTATTGGTCTCCTATTGTCTACTTTCTTTAGGTGGCCCCGGGTCAAGAGACAACAAAGTTTAGGAGCCACCGATAGCCCAGTATAGGTCTAGGCTACTTTAACATAATTTCCAAGACAGTTGAGGTCTGAAATGGATCTGCCCTGGTATGGAAAAGTAGTCGGTAGGGCAGGCTATGTTTTAAAAGTTTTATTTCTGGTTTATTGCTCAGATAATTTCCAGTTTGAACTTGGACGATTGGGTTTCTCTCTTTAGCAAAGCAATTTCCTTAGAATGTGTTCTATCAAAGCTGCTACATTACTCACTCAAATGTCACTCAAGATTCTATAATCAAATCATTGCTTTCGTCGACCAACCCAGGGCGGCAGGCGCTGGTCATTGGTGGCAGGCTGTTGCAGAAATGTCTGTCAATTGATTTCAGTGTCTGAGGTTCGGTCCCACTCTATTTCCTCACTTAGCCATGCAGTGGGTGACGTGTGTTGCTGGATGCATAGAGAGAGAGTGATGGTGTGTATTGGGTGGAGGAGGCAGTTGGTGTGAATGGAAGACATTATGAAGGTGAATACTTAGATCCCCATCTACCGGCTTCTGGACATTAGCTTCACTCCACTCCCAGCCACAGAGATTGTTTGGCTTGGCGGGTATTGTGTGCGTCCGAAATGGCCACCTATTCCCTATATAGTGCACTACTTCTGACCCACAGTAGTGCACCACTAGCCTAAAAAATGAATAGGGTGCCATTTGGAACACATCCTTAGACTTTTCTATTTAACCTTAATGATGCCAGGTACCATTGAGAACAAATGGTGTTATTATACAGTAAAGACCTGGTAAAGAAAAGGAGGGATATGTCTAGGATTCAGTGAAAGAGTACCTTCCTTCTTCCCTCAGATTTGGAGTGAATCTCAAAAGACTTTAAGTGTCTCCCTCTCCTTGTCTCCATTGTTTCATTTACAATGATCTTAAAGAATTGGACAGCTTGAGCATGCCCCTACTTGGCTTCTTTCCTGTCGTTTCCACCAAGCCTTTTAAGACCAGTGCCTATTGAAGTTGCAGCCTCTTTTACACTATTGAGATATAGCTCTGCTCCCTTCACTCAAGAGATGACAGGTCAGTGAGAGTTCAATAGGACTTATCGTGGACCATTACTATCAGTGCTTTCATTACAATCCGAAATAGGCTAAATTATTCTGCATGTAGGAACACCTAGACAGTTTTGTGTTCCTACTCCAGTTCACATTATACTCAGTGATTTATCTTTATTTTACCAGGAAAGTCAGTTAAGAACAAATTCTTATTTTCAATGACAGCCTAGGAACAGTGGGTTAACTGCCTTGTTCAGGGACAGTACAACAGATGTTTTACCTTGTCAGCTCGTGGATTTGACCTTGAAACCTTTTGGTTACAAGTCCAACGCTCTAACCACTAAGATACCTGATGATGAATGATGAAATAAAACTAGAGCAGAGTGCTATTTGAGGAAATCATCATCTATCAAGATGGCAAATGATTATCAGTGTTGATGAACTCCTTTTTATAAGATTCCAAATGTCTGGGCAGAATTAAGTGGTCATGATGTTCAAGTGCATGCACTAGTACATCAGAGCTTTATTGATGTGATGAAGCTTTCATCTGTTAATTTCCCTAACCCAACTAACTTAAACTTTGACTTGGTTTTAATATAACTTTATTTTCTGAAAGGGAACTTCATAAAATTGTAATGTATGAGAAGTGAAAGTGTCTACCTGTAAGGTACGTAAAGGAACTAACTTAAAGGAACTAACATAAGGGAGCTAATGTAAAGGAACAAACGTAAAGGAACTAGCGTAAAGGAACTAACATAAGGGAGCTTGCGTAAAGGAACAAACGTAAAGGAACTAGCGGAAAGGAATTAACATAAGGGAGCTAACGTAAAGGAACAAACGTAAAGGAACTAGCGTAAAGGAATTAACATAAGGGAACTAACGTAAGGGAAGGGAACTAACATAAGGGAAGTCAGTGTACGAGGTACATTTATAATACAGCAAAACATTTAGACATTTGATTTGACCACAGGGTGGCCATTTGGGGGACACACAATACCTGCCAAGCCAAACAATCTCTGTGGCTGGGAGTGGAGTGGAGTGGAGTGGAGCTAATGTCCAGAAACTGGTAGATGGGGGGACCTAGAGGTCAGGAACACCTAAGTATTCACCTCCATAATGTCTTCCATTCACCCAGAAGTACTGCAATATGGGTTGGATTGAATTGAGCCGTTGCCAACTAGCCAGTGAAACACTCCCGAAGAAAACTAAGCAAAGGTTGTCTGCATGGCAGCCCAGCATTCAGTATAAGCTGAGGGATTGCCTGTAGAAGGTATGTCAACTTTGTGTCAAACTTATTTATGTGAGACTACTGTTTAATGTTTCAGTGAGCTGAAACACAGCAAACAGACCGAAGTAAAACAAACCAAGAAAGAACAGGCAGTGTTTTTATTGACTGTAGAGTTTATTCCAAAATGTATAAGACTTTGCGGGAGGAAGTTAAGAGGGTGTCAAGGTCTCTAGAAGGCTGGCTGCCTATAAGATGGCCTACTCTCTCCATATCGTATAGCCTGTTTTTCATTCTGTTTCGCTGGAACCAAAAACATGCATGTCTCCTCTCGTTGTGGTTGTAATCAGAACCTTTGAAACACACACAAACACACACACAGAGTGAAGGCACTTAGTCATATACAGTGCATTCGGACCTAAAATGGATTAAAATGTTTTAGTTTTTTTCCCCATCCGACCTGATAGAGCTTCAAAGGATCTGCAGAGAAGAATGGGAGAAACTCCCCAAATACATGTGTGCCAAGCTTGTAGCGTCATACCCAAGAAGACTCGATGCTGTAATACCTGCCAAAGGTGCTACAACAAAGTACTGAGTGAATGGTCTGTATACCTTTCTTCTTCTTTTTTTTCTTTTTTTTCTTTGTCATTATGGGGTATTGTGTGTTGATTGATGAGGGGGGAAAAAACAATTTAATACATTTTAGAATATGTAACATAACAAATGTGGAAAAAGTCAAGGGGTCTTCATAAAGTATTCACTCCCCTTGACTTTTACAAATTTTGTTGTGTTACAGCCTGAATTTAAAATGGATTACATTTAGATGTTATGTCACTGGCCTAGACACAATAACACATAATGTCAAATGGAATGATGTTTTTTGTGTGTTTTTTTATTAAAAATGAAAGGCTGAAATGTCTTGTATCAAATTCCTCGCAAAGAAGAACACCTATTGGTAGATGGTTAAAAATACCAAAAGTAGACATTGAATATCCCTTTGAGAATGGTGAAGTTATTAATTACACTTTGGATGGTGTATCAATACACCCAGTCACTACAAAGATACAGTGGTGTAAAGCAACTTTTGCTTTTACTTCACTACATTCCTAAAGAAAATAATGTACTTTTTACTCCAAATTTTCCCTGACATCCAAAAGTACTCGTTACATTTTGAATGCTTAACAGGACAGGAAAAAAGTCAAATTCACACAATTATCAAGAGAAGATCCCTGGTCATCTCTACTGCCTCTGAGCTGGCGGACTCACTGAACACAAGTTATTCATTTGTAAATAATGTCTGAGTGTTGGAGTGTGCCACTGGCTATCTGGAAATGGAAAAAAACACAAAAATTGTGCAGTTTCCTTAATATAAGGAATTTGAAATTATTTATACTTTTACTTTTACAATTGATACTTAAGTATAGTTTAGCAATTACATTTACTTTTGATACTTAAGTATGTTTAAAAACGAAATACTTTAGACTTTTACTGAAGTAGTATTTTACTGGGTGACTTTCACTTTTACTTGAGTCATTTTCCATTAGGGTATCTTTTACTCAAGAATGACAATTGGGTAATTTTTCCACCACTGCAAAGATACAGGCATCATTCCTAACTCAGTTGCCAGAGAGGAAGGAAAGCACTCAGGGATTTCACCATGAGGCCAATGGTGACTTTAAAACAGTTACAGAGTTGAATGGCTGTGATAGGAGAAAACTGAGGATGGATCCACAACATTGTAGTTACTCCACAATACTGTTAGAGACTTACCCAGAAGGACTCAAAACTGTAATCATTGCTGAAGGTGCTTCTACAAAGTATTGAATCAGGGGTGTGAATACTTATGTAAATGAGAGATATTTCTGTATTTAATAAATAAATTGGAAATTAAATATCAATATCAAAATATCATCATCACCAAAATTCACCTGCTTGCTACTCATCTCCAGAATATAAGATATGCATATTATTAGTAGATTTGGATAAAACACACTCTGAAGTTTCTAAAACTGTTTGAATCATGTCTGTGAGAATAACAGAATTTATGTAGCAAGCAAAACCCTGAGGACAAACCATTCAGAATTTGTATTTTTTTGATGTCACTGTCTTTTCAATTAGATTTTTTAGAGACACCAGATTTCTAATGGACTTGCTTGCAGTTCCTACCGCTTCCACTGGATGTCACCAGTCCTTGGAAATCGGTTGAGGTTATTCCTTTGTGTAGTGAAGAAGTAGGGCTATCGTAAATGAGGGTCACATGAAGTAAAGATTTAGAAGAGAGAGTCACGTTACGAAAAAAAGCGTCAGATTGTTTTCTTTTTGTATTGAACACAGATCATCCCGTCTTCAAATTGATCGATTATTAACGTTTAAAAATACCTAACGTTGTATTACCAAAGTAGTTTGAAAATTTGGTAAAGTTTACATGTAACTTTGATATATTTTGTAGTGACTTGGCGAAAGTGAAGCTGTGTTTTTCTGGATGAAACGGTCCAAATAAATTGACATTTTGAATATATCGACGGAATTAATCGAACAAAAGGACCATTTGTGTATGTTTATGGGATATATTGGTGTGCCAACAAAAGAATTTTGTCAAGGTAAGGCATATTTATATTTTATTTCTGCGTTTTGTGTCATGCTTGCAGTGATGAAATATGCTTCTCTCTTGTTTACTTTTGTGCTATCATTCAGATAATAGCATCTTATGCTTTCCCGAAAAGCTTTTTGAAATCTGACATGTTGGCTGATTCACAACGAGTGTAGCTTTAATTTGGTATCTTACATGTGTGATTTAATGAAAGTTAGATTTTTATATCATGTTATTTGAATATGCGCGCGTGTATTTTCCCTGCTATTGTCCCAGAGAAGTTAACCTCTAATTCCTCCCAAACCCGGATCCGGGAGCACCTATATCAGTAATAAAGCTGACTAGCATAGCCTAGCATAGCTCACAAGTAAATACTAGCATCAAATATCATTAAATCACAAGTCCAAGACACCAGATGAAAGATACACATCTTGTGAACTCAGCCATCATTTCTGATTTTAAAATGTTTACAGGGAAGACACAATATGTAAATCTATTAGCTAACCACGTTAGCAAAAACACCACTTTTTTACTCCACCAGTTTTTTACTCCATCAGTAGCTATCACAAATTCGACCCAAATAAAGAAATAACAGCCACTAACAAGAAACAACTTCATCAGATGACAGTCTGATAACATATTTATTGTATAGCATATGTTTTGTTAAAAAAATGTGCATATTTCAGGTATAAAATCATAGTTTACCATTGCACCACCATCACAACTCTCACCAAAGCGACTAGAATAACTACAGAGAGCAACGTGTATTACCTAATTACTCATCATAAAACATTTCTTAAAAATACACAGCGTACAGCAATGAAAGACACAGATCTTGTGAATCCAGACAATATTTAAGATTTTCTAAGTGTTTTACAGCGAAAACACAATATAGCGTTATATTAGCTTACCACAAAGCAAACATCACAACAGCATTGATTCAAGCCAAACATAGCGATAACGTATAAACCACCAAAAGATATTAAATTTTTCACTAACCTTCTCAGAATTCTTCAGATGACAGTCCTATAACATCATATTACACAATGCATATAGAGTTTGTTCGAAAATGTGCATATTTAGCGGCACAAATCGTGTTATACAATGTGATTAGTGCCAAAACTTCAAGCAATCTGTCCAGCGCCATCTTGGAGAGGCACCTATTCTAATCGAAAACTATCATAAACTTGACTAAAAAATACAAGTTGGACAGCAAATGAAAGATAAATTAGTTCTTAATGCAATCGCTGTGTTAGATTTTTAAAATTAACGTTACTGCGCAATACAGCGTGCGCTAAAGCGAGACCGCACCATAATTCATGGCGGAATTATTATTTGACATTTGTCAACATAAGTACGAATAACAGCATAAAGACTGCTTACTATTAGCTGAGCTTCCATCAGAATCTTGGCAAGGTGTCCTTTCTCCAGAACAATTGTCTTTGGGTTGAAAGATATCCTCTTGTCCTGTCGAAATAGCCGCTAACGTTAGCCACCCACTGGAGAGGTGTCCAACTCGTGAAAGCGCATCACAAAGAAATCCAGGAAATCGCAATAAACTGCTATAAACTGCTATAAGTCGGTTTTAATTACCTTGAAGTTTTTAAGACAAAAAAAACAAATTAAACAGAGCCGAGATAAAGAACTGCTAACCGAAAGCTTTTGAAGACGCCATTTCGGTTTCCTCCTGCGTCAGGCGCCTCGTCGAAAAGGTCGGTACTTCCGTTCCAAGAGGTTTTATACTCCCCCAGATGGTGCTATCCGCTCCATTCAAAGTCTCACCGCTTACTACATCTAGGGGAAGGCGTATGCAGTGCATGTAGCCCATAGCTATAAGGGAATTATAAACCGACCCTGGAACAGAGACCTCAATTTCAGAAATCTCACTTCTGACAGGAAGTGAGCTGCAGAATGAGTTCTGTTTCACTCAGAAAATAATTCAAACGGTTTTAGAAACTAGAATCTTTCTATCCAATAGTAATAATAATATGCATATTGTACGAGCAAGAATTGAGTACGAGGCAGTTTAATTTGGGAACGAAATTATTACAGAGTGRAAATAGCACCCCCTATTGCCAAGAGGTTTTAATGGGGAAAACCGGTTGAAAGTTTCTGTCGGCTGAATGAGCGACACCGGTTGAGCATTCCTACAGCATTTCCCTCCAGAAGCCATGAGAAAGTTGTCCGGCTGCGGGGACTGTGCGCGGGGATTTATACTACTATCTGTACTTACTGGTGGCACAGACGCTGTTTCATCCTTTCCTACACTGAAATTACCCTTGCCTAACGATTGTGTCTGAAGCTGGGCTTGCAGCACAGCTATCCTCGCCGTGAGGCGATTGTTCTCCTGTATATTATGAGTACAGCGACTGCAATTAGAAGGCATCATGTTAGTGTTACTACTTAGCTTCGGCTGTTGGAGGTCCTGACGAACCGTGTCCAGATAAAGCGTCCGGCCCGAAAAAGTTGAATGGGAAAAAAAGTTGAGGCCCTGGGTCTCAACCCCGCACTGTGCAATTGGGTCCTGAACTTTCTGATACAGCATCCTGTCGGGCTGTATCACTGCCTGGTACGGCAACTAGGGCTCCCGAGTGGCGCAGCGGTCTAAGGCACTGCATCTCAGTGCAAGAGGCATCACTGCAGTCCCTGGTTCAAATCCAGGCTGTATCACACCTGGCTGTGATTGGGAGTCCCATAGGGCGGTGCACAATTGGCCAAGCGTTGTACAGGTTAGGCTTTGGCCGGGGTAGGCCGTCATTGTAAATAAGACTTCCTTCTTAGCTGACTCGCCTAGTTAAATAAAGGTAAAATAAACAATTAAAAACTGCACCCCCCTCAACTGCAAGGCTCTCCAGAGGGTAGTGAGGTCTGCACAACGCATCACTGGGGGCAAACTACCTGCCCTCCAGAACACCTACACCACCCGATGTCACAGGAAGGCCAAAAAGATCATCAAGGACAACAACCACCTGAGCCACTGCCTGTTCACCCCGCTACCATCCAGAAGGTGAGGTCAGTACAGGTCCATCAAAGCTGAGACTGAAAAACAGCTTCTATCTCAAGGCCATCAGACTGTTAAACAGCAATCACTAACTCAGAGAGGCTGCTTTCTACAGACAGACTCAAATCATTGGCCACTTTAAATAAATGTATCGCTAGTCACTTTAAATAATACCACTTTAATATTGTTTGCATGTCTTACATTCCTCATCTCATATGTATATACTGTATCGTATACCATCTATTGCATCTTGCCTATGCCGCTCGGGCCATCGCTCTTTATGTATACATATTCTTATTCCTTTAGATTTGTGTGTATTAGGTAGTTGTTGTGGAATTGTTAGATATTACTGCACTGTCGGAACTAGAAGCACAAGCATTTCGCTACATTCGCATTATCATCTGCTAACCATCTGTATGTGACCAATAAAATTTGATTTGATTTAGGTTAACCAAGGGCTGTTGCGGTGACCGCTCCAGCAGTCATGAGTCTTGAACGCAATCGAATTCCACGTGACCGTTGAGTCACGGTAATCTCCTCTTACGCACTCTGGACATGCGATAGTAGTACCCAACTTGCTAATGACCATCAGGCAATGGTGTGTATTCATGAATGCATGAAAAAATATACCATGAAAAAAATACAAAATAAATAAGATAATTTATCTTAAGTCTCTTTGTGTTTCATAATTTTCCTTCAATTTGCAAGAGGTTGAATTTATCTCACCGGAGAAAGCACCCGAGCGAGCAAAACAGCACCCCTCTGTCTCTGTATGTGTAGCCCATCTATCTGTTGCTGTCTGGTCAAAAAGAGCATGATATTGTTGCCGCCCATTGCATTGACAACCAAAACTAAAAGTGTGTACTGTATGACAGGGTCATAGACCATTTTGGCAACATGAAAGACAGGAGAATTGCATTGGCCTTTCTACAAGTAGGGTGAGTCAACATGTTTTTTCTACTCACACACATACTCACACACACACACACACACACACACACACACACACACACACACACACACACACACACACACACCCAGAGAAATCAGTACCATGGACAGCCACATGATTATGTTGCTTGGACTAAATGGTTTTTGGAATCTTTTAGTTGTCACTGTATTAAATTAAGCATAGGTGATTTGATGATGTTGAAGTCGAAATGGTGCTGGAATAGTGGAGGCAGCTCCTGTTTTCTTTGCGACTTGTGGTAAATCTCCATGGTTCTAAATCAATAGTTGTTTAGTAGTCCGAAAATGTCGGAAACATTAACTTGATTGACAATGATGTTGGTCATGTAACTGTTTGTTCCATGCAATATGCTTTGTGGAATTCACCGGACAGATGTTGCTCTCTGGTTTTGTGATGAAACAAAGGTGTGGTTGAATTTATTCTGCCACTGTGTCTTCTTATTGTCTCGGCCTTAGGCCTATATCATGGTGGCAAAGCATTTGAACTAACAGGTTACAGAGCAAACAACGCAATTATCACAACTCATAGGTTGTAATATGGCTTTTTTTTCTGGCTTGGCTTCCCCAGTGATTTTACCCACGCACCGCTACTGTCATCAGGCCCTAATGGCTTGGTACTCAGGGCTCTATTGTCCCTCTAACCACTCTGACATCAATGCAAATGCAATCAAAAATCACAACAAACACATAATCAAAACAGTATTGTGCTTTTAAAACTCAATGTTAGGCTACATTTTTTGGCCTAACTTTGATGATGTATTTGAAGAAAGAAGTTCAACAACAGGTTGAAATTGAGTGGAAACATGGTCGTTTTGGATGTTGTTTCAAAGCCAAACAAAATGAAATGGACAGCGCTTTCTAAGGTGACTCTACAAGGTTTCGAAAGCATTCCACAGGGATGCTAGCCCATGTTGACTCCAATGCTTCCCACAGTTGAGTCAAGTTGGCTGGTTGTCCTTTATGGTGGACCATTCTTGATACAGATGGGAAACTGTTTAGCGTGAAAAACCCAGCAGCGTTGCAGTTCTTGACACAAACCAGTGTGTCTGGCACCTACTACTATTCCCCATTCAAAGGAACTTAAGTATTTTTTCTTGTCCATTCACCCCCTCTGAATGGCACACATACACAATCCATGTCTCAATTGTCTCAAGGCTTAAAAATCCTCCTTTAACCCGTCTCCTCCCCTTCATCAGCACTGATTGAAGTGGATTTAAAAAGTGACATGAATAAGGGATCATAGCTTTCACCTGGATTCCCCTGGTCAGTCGATGTCATGGTGTTCTTAATGTTTTGTACACTCAGTGTAAAAAAAACTTAATTCAAATAATGATTGTGCTGTTGTACATTGAATAGCCTAATAGCCTACTGCATATTATGCATGGCAGAAAAACATGAAAAAAAACTAGATTTAAGATGTCTTTGATACATAATTGGTCTATCCTATACTCCAGAATTAAACAAATTCTGGTAATCAGTGTGGACTGTATTATTATGCATACTGAATGGACTGGTTAGCTTATGTCACGCTCCAAACTTTCCATCCATGAGTCTGCGAGAGAATGTATAGGTCAGTGGTCACCAATCTTTTCTCAGTCAAGATCACTTTCGCAGTCAAAAAGCAACCCGAGATCTATTGCCCTTAATTTTTTTTAAACATGACTTAAAACATGTAACACTAACCTAACCTAAACCTGTTCTGTAGTAATGAGGTTTGTGCAGTAGGCCTAATTCATTATCACAGCATATTGGTTATATTTCAAAACTCAAGCTTTGATAACAAAACAGATCAGTTGATGTAACACTTGCGAGGCACAGCTGAGCACAAATTCGGATCTTCAGGTCGGAAAGTCGGAGCTCTAGAAAGATGAGTTTCCGACTTTGAATTCCGAGTTGGATGACCGTTCAATTAAAAAAAATATATAATCTGAAACAAGAAAACGCAGGACTATCGATACACTTGACTTCTCATTTATTGCAGCTGCAGCGCGAGTGGATGTAGGGAGAAGTGAGTTTTATATTTTGTAATAATGTTGAATAAAAACAGTGTTGACAGTGCTGGATAAAAACTTCTAAATAAACAACAGCTCTTTGCAGTATTCTTTGACAGTCTCTCTCTGGTCATGGTTTTATAAAAGTTATGAAGCTACTATAAAACTTTGCTGTGGGCGAGGTCGTGGTAGCTATAGGCATGGTGATTGGAGCTATCCGATTGGCCAGCGCAGTAGGCACACTCGATTTAGCCATAGATCTAAGGCGGAGTTTGTCTTTTCAAAATGGGAACACTTTGCCTACCCGGTGCACAGGGCTTCTGAATCAAGTCCACCTATCGCCAACACAAATAAAAAAAGGGAACGCAAGCCTTTATTGTTGGCTTTTCTACAGAAATGTTTGCTGATCGACTATGAATGCCTTGAAGATCAACCAGTCGATTGCGATTGACCGGTTGGAGACCACTAGCCTAGGCGATGATGTTGGTTCATTGTTCAGTGCGGCTTACAGAGTTAGCCTACAATTATAGTGAATTTGTATTTAATTTTGAATAGCCTAGTAATAGGTTTCAAAAAATATTTTCATAATTAATAGGCTGACACATTACCTTTAGCTACAGAATATCTCACCACGGTGCATTTCTATCTCATCCTCTCTCTCATTCATTCCTTTCTCAAGCGTGCAGAGATAGGGGCTGTCAACAGTCTAATTAAATATGTTTTGTTGTGAACACATGTTACTATCGATGTTCCCGAACAGATTTCCCAAATTAAGTACTGGGTAGCTGCAGGAACATGGTTGGAGAGCCCATGGCATACCGAGTTTGGGCAGAATATCAGCTGCATGCTCCTCAAACAGTGGTTGATGCGTGAAGTAAAATAAGTGTTCTTATAAGCCCAGACTTTTCTATATGCAATCCCGTGTGAAAAAATAGTTTTTATGGTTGCCACTAAAAAGAGGAAGATCCCAGCTGCTACTATATTTAGGCCTATTTCTCAGCTGCTCCCCTATAAAACCGGAGTAGCCTACCCAGCATTATTTAAAATGTGGGAAAGCGCCCTCCATTCGCTATCCGAGTGCATACGGATGACATGTATTTTTTCCCCTGCCCCTGTTCCTACCCATTTTACAGCAGAAAGTTACTTTACAATAATGTACAGTATGTTGCCGTACCGTATTTTACAATATCCAATACTGTTACTGTAATTTTTCTTACCGTTGTATTTACGTTACCTTACAAGCAACTGGTTGCCTGCAAGTGCCCGTAAAACAACAGTACAGTGCATTACTGTAGTCTTATTACAGTAATTGTAACAAATTAATGAATTAATTAACTAAGTTCATTAAGGGGAGATGGGGTTTGTATTTTACAGTATTTTAAAATAATTACATTGGTGCAAGCAGGTTGGCTGCTAGGTAATGTGTTTACATATCAATGAATGCTAATTTAGATGCCTTTGTTAAAAGTGCAAGTACTGTAAAATGTCAACATTTGTTATTTTAGATCACTTGCAGTTCTAAAGACCTTAACAAAGGCTTCCAAACTGGCAGTGACTACAGTGCAAAACAGGCCAATGGACATGGCAAATACTAAGCCATTAATGGTTTGAGACTTGCTGCCACTCCATTCTGTCTCCTATACACATTTAATTGTTTGGGCACTACTACCACATATTAGTGAAATTGGTACAGCACTTTCACTAACGGGGGGCACAAACTATAAGGCACGCCTCACAATATGTTAATGAGCCAGAAACAACAATAACATGCAAACACTAGTGGGGTGGAATTAGAGTACCATTTGAAATACAGCAATTATTTCCCTGTCCACAACATTTCCCCACAACGCACCATCATTTACATTATGCTGCAGTATAGTAATTCACAGTATTTTACTGTTGATAAATGTACAAATGTACAATATGAATCACAGTTTTTCATTAGTGTAATATGAGGCTCCCGAGTGGTGCAGCGATCTAAGGCACTGCATCTTGGTGCTAGAGGCGTCACTACATACCCTGCTACGATTCCAGGCTGTATCACAACCGGACGTGATTGGAAGTCCCATAGGGCGGCGCACAATTGGCCAAGCGTCGTACAGGTTAGGCTTTGGCCGGGTTAGGCCATCGTTGTAAATAAGAATTTGTTCTTAACTGACTTGCCTAGTTAAATAAAGGTAAAATAAATACAATATTCTGTGTAATTAATTTTGTAAATCATATAAATGTTGTACAGACCTTGTTTGGTTGGTTCATCTCAGACCTTGATGTCTCTCAATCCTATCACTCAGAATCATTTGCCAGTCGTTTGCCAGTTGTCGATCCCACAATGCTATTCGGTTACAGTAATGTACTGTTACACAAAAGTGTCTTCGGAATTTACTGTATAATTTACTATTTACGCCTAAAATCGCTGAAAGTGCATTGCCATATTAAGGCAATTTACTAGTTTTATTGTATAATACTGTCAAAACAACAAGAAAGTTTACCTTGAACTTTAATGTTAACTTTTATCTCTACGTAGACTACTGTTCTTTCTCTCTCTCTCGCTCTCACTCTTTCTCTCTCAAGACATCTCTTTCCACAATGTCAAAGCAAGATGCTGATTTAGCCTTATATCTAAAGAAAGATGATAAGAGGAGAAGAAGAGAGAGACAGACTGGTGTAAGACTAGAACGATCAACGATGCTTTGTATGTTTTGATGTGTGTTTTGATGTGTGAATGTTTGAAGCAGACATTAAATCAGGTGCAGTTTAACAAATAACTTCACAACCGGAATAGAGATCATTTCTGTCTGTCCTCTCGTCTAAGTGAAGTTTCTGCAGGGAAAAGTACAGAAACTACTAAACTTAGTTGAATGCACAGACTGTAAGTCACAAGGGATAAGATTGTCTGTTATGTTACTCAAATGTAATGCAATGTAAGTACTGCTGGCTGATTAACTGGTGTGTTGAGTTAGACTAATCCTTGCAATATCCTGAGTCATTGTGTGTGTTTGTGTGAGATTGTACAAGGTGTCAATTAATCATTCCAATAGATTGGGACTGATTTCCTGTATGTGTGTGATCCTGCATCACCATGCGTATATGTTAGTGTGCACGTCCATGCATTTAACACCTGTGTGTGTGTTAATCATTGTGATAGATTAGTTATTGGGACTGATTCTCAGGGGCATGTTGGTGTGTTTGCATGCACCCCAGCTGCACACACGTGTTAATGGTTGTGATAGATTGGTTATTGGGACTAATTCCCAGTGCATGTTGGTGTGTTTGCATGCATGCTGAGTGTCTATTTAGGGTTGCGATAGATTGGTTATTGGGACTGATTCCAGCGTTGTGTAAGTGTTTCTTACTGATAAAGCCCTGAGGGACGCCTCTCTCTGCCAGCAGCCAGTGAGGGAGCGCAGATAGCCTGGGCTGCGTGCATGCTACAGCTCCACCAAAGCCAAACCTCACAGCACTGGCAATCAGCCACATGCAAAAACACAATCACAGCTAACTGAACCATGCATATTTTGTATTTGATTCAGTACGCTTGATTAATTGATGCTGGTCAATTCTGTGCAAATGCTGGTGTAATGCCATACATACTGTGAGCTGTGAAATGTTTTGATTTTACGGACTGTGTCCCTTGACTCCTTTTAATTCTACAGCTGCAGCTAGAGAAAAAGAAGCACTCTAATTCCCATTCTATTACTGCTGTGCGTGTGTGTGCCTCTTTTGTGTGTGTATCCCTTTTGTGTGTGTGTTTGTGTTTGAGCGCCCAGAGAGCTGTTCTCTCTGTTTCACTGGTGCTGGGTAAATTGCTGTAGCAGCTAGCACACTAGTACATGTTGATTTGTTATTGTTAAAGGAAAATACCACCCAGAAATMATATATTTTGGTATTTGTTCCATTAGTCAATTGTTGATATAGTACCATTTTCTTTTTGCATATCAGCGATCAAGATTTCAATATATATACAGTTGAAGTCGGAAGTTTACATACACTTGGGTTGGAGTCATTAAAACTAGTTTTTCAACCACTCCACAAATTTCTTGTTAACAAACTATAGTTTTGGCAAGTCGGTTAGGACATCTACTTTGTGCATGACACAAGTCATTTTTCCAACAATTGTTTACAGACAGATTATTTCACTTATTTCACTGTATCACAATTCCAGTGAGTCAGAAGTTTACATACACTTAGTTGACTGTGCCTTTAAACAGCTTGTAAAATTCCCGAAAATTATGTCATGGCTTTAGAAGCTTATGATAGGCTAACTGACATAATTTTAGTCAATTGGAGGTGTACCTGTGGGTATATTTCAAGGCCTACCTACAAACTCAGTGCCTCTTTGCTTGAACTCATGGGAAAATCAAAAGAAATCAGCCAAGATCTCAGAAAAAATAGTAGACCTCCACAAGTCTGGTTCATCRTTGGGAGAAATTTCCAAACGCCTGAAGGTACCACGTTCATCTGAACAAACAATAGTATGCAAGTACACTGCTCAAAAAAATAAAGGGAACACTAAAATAACACATCCTAGATCTGAATGAATGAAATATTCTTATTAAATACTTTTTTCTTTACATAGTTGAATGTGCTGACAACAAAATCACACAAAAATTATCAATGGAAATCAAATTTATCAATTTATCAACCCATGGAGGTCTGGAAAATTAAAGTGGAAAACCACACTACAGGCTGATCCAACTTTGATGTAATGTCCTTAAAACAAGTCAGAATGAGGCTCATTTTGAAGCATCCGCCAACTCCTGGACAGTCTGTGGTGCAACGTGGCGTTGGTGGATGGAGCGAGACATGATGTCCCAGATGTGCTCAATTGGATTCAGGTCTGGGGAACGGGTGGGCCAGTCCATCGCATCAATGCCTTCCTCTTGCAGGAACTGCTGACACACTCCAGCCACATGAGGTCTAGCATTGTCATGCATTAGGAGGAACCCAGGGCCAACCGCACCAGCATATGGTCTCACAAGGGGTCTYAGGATCTCATCTCGGTACCTAATGGCAGTCAGGTTACCTCTGGCGAGCCCATGGAGGGCTGTGCGGCCCCCCAAAGAAATGCCACCCCACACCATGACTGACCCACCGCCAAACCGGTCATGCTGGAGGATGTTGCAGGCTGCAGAACGTTCTCCACGGCGTCTCCAGACTCTGTCACGTCTGTCACATGTGCTCAGTGTGAACCTGCTTTCATCTGTGAAGAGCAAGCGCCCATGAGCGAATTGCCAATCTTGGTGTTCTCTGGCAAATCCAAACGTCCTGCACGTGTTGGGCTGTAAGCACAACCCCCACCTGTGGACGTCGGCCCTCATACCACCCTCATGAGTCTGTTTCTGACCGTTTGAGCAGACACATGCACATTTGTGGCCTGCTGGAGGTCATTTTGCAGGGCTCTGGCAGTGCTCCTCCTGCTCCTCCTTGCACAAAGCGGAGGTAGCGGTCCTGCTGCTGGGTTGTTGCCCTCCTACGGCCTCCTCCACGTCTCCTGATTTACTGGCCTGTCTCCTGGTAGCGCCTCCATGCTCT
Source organism: Salvelinus sp. IW2-2015 (assembly GCF_002910315.2). Taxonomy (NCBI): domain Eukaryota; kingdom Metazoa; phylum Chordata; class Actinopteri; order Salmoniformes; family Salmonidae; genus Salvelinus; species Salvelinus sp. IW2-2015. The sequence goes on along the minus strand of NC_036872.1, from coordinate 24,808,700 downwards.
GGACACTACGCTGACAGACACAGCAAACCTTCTTGCCACAGCTCGCATTGATGTGCCATCCTGGATGAGCTGCACTACCTGACCAACTTGTGTGGGTTGTAGACTCCGTCTCATGCTACCACTAGAGTGAAAGCACCGCCAGCATTCAAAAGTGACCAAAAACATCAGCCAGGAAGCATAGGAAATGAGAAGTGGTCTGTGGTCACCACCTGCAGAACCATCCTTTATTGGGGTGTCTTGCTAATTGCCTCTAATTTCCACCTGTTGTCTATTCCATTTGCACAACAGCATGTGAAAATTTATTGTCAATCAGTGTTGCTTCCTAAGTGGACAGTTTGATTTCACAGAAGTGTGATTGACTTGGAGTTACATTGTGTTTGTTTAAGTATTCCCTTTATTTTTTGAGCAGTGTATAAACACCATGGGACCACGCAGCCGTCATACCACTCAGGAAGGAGACGCGTTCTGTCTCCTAGAGATGAACGTACTTTGGTGCGAAAAGTGCAAATCAATCCCAGAACAACAGCAAAGGACCTTGTGAAGATGCTGGAGGAAACAGTACAAAAGTATCTATATCCATAGTAAAACAAGTCAGGTTATGTAGATAAAGGAAAGGCCGCTCAGCAAGCGAAGAAGCTCCAAAACACCATAAAAAAGCCAGACTACAGTTTGCAACTGCACATGGGAACAAAGGTCGCACTTTTGGAGAAAATGTCCTCTGGTCTGATGAAACAAAAATAGAACTGTTTGGCCATAATGACCATCGTTATGTTTGAGGAAAAAGGGGGAGGCTTACAAGCCGAAGAACACCTTCCTAAAAGTGAAGCACGGGGTGGCAGCATCATGTTGTGGGGTGCTTTACTGCAGGAGGAACTGTGCGCTTCACAAAATAGATGGCATCATGAGGCAGGAAAATTATGTGGATATATTGAAGCAAAATGGCTTAAGGACAACAAAGTCAAGGATTGGAGTGGCCATCACAAAGCCCTGACCTCAATCCATAGAACATTTGTGGCAACTGGAAAAGCGTGTGCGAGCAAGGAGACCTACAAACCTGACTCAGTTACACCAGCTCTGTCAGGAGGAATGGGCCAAAATTCACCCAACTTATTGTGGGAAGCTTGTGGAAGGCTACCCGAAACGTTTGACCCAAGTTAAACAATTTAAAGGCAATGCTACCAAATACTAATTGAGTGTATGTAAACGTCTGACCCAATGGGAATGTGGTGAAAGAAATAATAGCTGAAATAAATCATTCTCTCTACTATTATTCTGACATTTCACATTCTTAAAATAAAGTGGTGATCCTAACTGACCTAAGACAGGGAATATTTGCTAGAATTAAATGTCAGGAATCGTGAAAAACTGAGTTTAAATGTATTTGGTTAAGGTGTATGTAAACTTCTGACTTCAACTGTATATATAACTTTCAAAATACAGAAACACAGCCGGTATGGTGCATTTTGAGTTTTGCATCATACAGGCTGTTGTTTCTGTCTTTTGAAAGTTATATACAGTGCATTTCGAAAGTATTCAAACCCCTTGACTTTTTCCACATTTTGTTACGTTACAGCCTTTCAACATAACACATGTGGAAATTGCAAATGTATAAAAAAAACATGACTAAATATTCAGACTCTTTACTCAGTACTTTGTTGAAGCACCTTTGGCAGCGATTACAGCCTCGAGACTTCTTGGGTATGAAGCTACAAGTTTGGCACACTTGTATTTGGGGAGTTTCTCCCATTCTTCTCTGCAGATCCTCTCAAGCTCTGTCAGGTTGGATGGGGACTTACGCTGTGCAACTATTTTCAGGTCTCCAGAGATGTTCGACTGGGTTCAGGTCCGGGCTCTGGCTGGGCCACTCGAGGACATTCAGAGACTTGTCCCGAAGTAAACTCCTGCTTGTCTTGGCGGTGTGCTTAGGGTTGTTGTCCTGAGCACTCTGGAGCAGGTTTTCATCAAGGATCTCTCTGTACTTTGCTCCATTCATCTTTCTCTTGATCCTGACTAGTCTCCCAGTCCCTGCCACTGAAAAACATCCCCACAGCATGATACTGCCACCACCGTGCTTCACCGTAGGGATGGTGCCAGGTTTGCTCCAGACGTGACACTTGGCATTCAGGCCAAAGAGTTCAATTTTAGTTTCATCAGACCAGAGAATGTCATGTGCCATTTACTGAGGAGTGGCTTCCGTCTGGCCTCTCTACCATAAAGGCCTGTTTGGTGGAGTGCTACAGAGATGGTTGTCCTTCTAGAAGGTTCTCCCATCTCCATAGAAGAACTCTGGAGCTCGGTCAGAGTGACCATCGGTTTCTTGGTCATCTCCCTGACCAAGGCCCTTCTCCCCCGATTGCTCAGTTTGGCCAGTCAGCCAGCTCTAGGAAGAATTTTGGTGGTTCCAAACTTCCTCCATTTAAGAATGATGGAGGCCACTGTGTTCTTGGGGATCGTCAATGCTGCAGACAATTTTTGGTACCCTACCCCAGATCTGTGCCTCGACACAATTCTGTCTCGGTGCTCGACGGACAATATGTTTGACCTCATGGCTTGGTTTTAGCTCTGACATGTACTGTCAACTGTGGAACCTTATATAGACAGGTGTTTGCCTTTCCAAATCATGTTCAATCAATTGAATTTACCAAAGGTGGACTCAAATCTTATGGGGATGATGTTAAAAATGTGTTCTACTTATGTGATTCACGAGGAGCATCCAGACACTGCACTTGATGAACTTATGAAATTGCTTCTTCCAATTATTGATAAACATGCACCTGTTAAGAAACTGACTGTTAGAACTGAAAAGGCTCCATGGATTGATGAGGAATTGAAAAACTGTATGGTTGAAAGAGAGTGGCTAATAAGTCTGGCTGCACTTCTGACTGGCTTACTTACTGCAAATTGAGAAGTTATGTGACTAAACTCAACAAAAAGAAGAAGAAACTGTATTATGAAGCCAAGATCAGTGATATAAAGAATGATGGGAAAAAAACTTTGGAGTACTTTAAATGACATAATGGGCAAAACGACAAATTAAACTCCATCTTTCATCGAATCAGTTGGCTTATTTATCACGAAACCATTTGATGTTAGCAATTATTTTAATGATAATTTCATTGGCAAAGTAGCTTGTTACTAGCCTGTTCAACCTCTCTTTTGTATCGTCTGAGATCCCCAAAGATTAGAAAGCTGCCGCGGTCATCCCCCTCTTCAAAGGGGGAGACACTCCAGACCCAAACTGTTATAGACCTACTGTATATCCATCCTGCCCTGCCTTTCTAAAATCTTCGAAAGCCAAGTTAACAAACAGATCACCAACCATTTCGAATCCCATCGTACCTTCTCCACTATGCAATCTGGTTTCAGAGCGGGTCATGAGTGCACCTCCGCCACGCTCAAGGTCCTAAACGATATCATAACCCCCACCGATAAAAGACAGCACGGTGCAGCATTCTTCATCGACCTGGCCAAGGCTTTCGACTCTGTCAATCACCGCATTCTTATCGGCAGACTCAATAGCCTTGGTTTCTCAGATGACTGCCTCGCCTGGTTCACCAACTACTTCTCAGATAGAGTTCAGTGAGTCAAATCGGAGGGCACGTTGTCCYGACTTCTGGCAGTCTCTATGGGGGTGCCACAGGGTTCAATTCTCGGGCCGACTCTTTTCTCTGTATARATCAATGATGTTGCTCTTGCAACTGGTGATTCTCTGAAGCACCACTACGCAGACAACACCATTCTGTATACATCTGGCCCTTCTTTGGACACTGTGTTAACCTCTCTGGGGCAGGTGGGACGCCATATTCAAATAAAATGATATAAAATCAAACTTTCATTAAATCACACATGTAAGATACCAAATTAAAGCTACACTCATTGTGAATCCAGCCAACATGTCAGATTTCAAAAAGGCTTTTCGGCGAAAGCATAAGATGCTATTATCTGATGATAGCACAACAGTAAACAAAGGGAGAAGCATATTTCAACACTGCAAGCACGACACAAAACGCAGAAATAAAATATAAATCACGCCTTACCTTTGACGAAATTCTTTTGTTGGCACTCCAATATGTCCTTTTGTTCGATTAATTCCGTCGATATATATCCAAAATGTCAATTTATTTGGACCATTTCATCCAGAAAAACACAGCTTCCAACTTTCGCCACTTCACTACAAAATATATCAAAAGTTACATGTAAACTTTACCAAAACATTTCAAACTACTTTTGTAATACAACGTTAGGTATTTTTAAACGTAAATAATCGATCAATTTGAAGACGGGATGATCTGTGTTCAATACAAAAAGAAAACAATCTGATGCAACTTTTTTCGTAACGTGCCTCTCTCAAAAAATGTACTTAATGTGACCCTCATTTACGATAGCCCTACTTCTTCATTACACAAAGGAAAAACCTCAACCGATTTCCAAGGACTGGTGACATCCAGTGGAAGCGGTAGGAACTGAAAGCAAGTCCATTAGAAATCTGGTGTCTCTAAGAAAACTCATTGAAAAGACAGTGACATCAAAAAAATACAAATTCTGAATGGTTTGTCCTCAGGGTTTTGAAATGACTTCGGCGATGTCATTTACAAAATAGCCTCCAACACTCTACCCAGCAAACTGGATGTAGTCTATCACAGTGCCATCCGTTTTGTCACCACAGCCCCATATACTACCCACCACTGCAACCTGTATGCTCTTGTTGGCTGGCCATCGCTACATATTCGTCGCCAAACCCACTGGCTCCAGGTCATCTATAAGTCTTTGCTAGGTAAAGCCCCGCCTTATCTCAGCTCACTGGTCACCATAGCAACACCCACTCGTAGCACACGCTCCAGCAGATATATTTCACTGGCCATCCCCAAAGCCAACACTTACTTTGGCCGCCTTTCCTTCCAGTTCTCTGCTGCCAGTGACTGGAACGAATTGCAAAAATTAATGAAGCTGGAGACTTATATCTCCCTCACTAACTTTAAGCATCAAAGCAGAGCAGCTTACCAATCACTGTACCTGTACACAGCCAATCTGTAAATAGCACACCCAACTACCTCATCCCCATATTGTTATTTATCTTGTTGCTCTTTTGCACCCCAGTATCTCTACTTGCACATCATCATCTGCACATCTATCACTCCAGTGTTAATGCTAAATTGTAATTATTTTGCCTTTATGGCCTATTTATTGCCTTACCTCCCTAATCTTCTACATTTGCACACACTGTACATAGATTTTTCTATTGTGTTATTGACTGTACGTTTGTTTATGTGTAACTGTGTTGTTGTTTTTGTCGTACTGCTTTGTTTTATCTTGACCAGGTCCCAGTTGTAAATGAGAACTTGTTCTCAACTGGCCTACCTGGTTAAATAAAGGTGAAATATATATATATTTTTTWATTTAAGTTGGCAAACTTAGGCAGGAAATGTCAACAACTAACAGTCAGTTATGTCATGTTGTGAATTTGAACATGAATTATGTCCCTACTTAAAATTACTCTGATGTTTTTCATAAGATGTACCCAATGATTAATGAAAACTTGATATGTCCTCATTGTGGTTGTACAAATCAAATCAAATCAAGTTTATTTTATATAGCCCTTCGTACATCAGCTAATATCTCGAAGTGCTGTACAGAAACCCAGCCTAAAACCCCAAACAGCAAGCAATGCAGGTGTAGAAAGGTGGCTAGGAAAAATCCCTAGAAAGGCCAAAACCTAGGAAGAATAAAGAGGAACAGGACGTGAGGGGTGGCCAGTCCTCTTTGGCTGTGCCGGGTGGAGATTATAACGAACTATGCCAAGAGTTCAAAATATTCATAAGTGACAAGCATGGTCAAATAATAATCATGAATCATTTTCAGTTGGCTTTTCATAGCCGATCATTAAGAGTTGAAAATAGCAGTTCTGGGACAGGGTGGCGGTCCATAACCGCAGGCAGAACAGTTGAAACTGGAATAGCAGCAAAGCCAGGTGGACTGGGGACAGCAAGGAGTCATCATGCCCGGTAGTCCTGACGTATGGTCCTAGGCGTCAGGTCCTCCGAGAGAGAGAAGAAAGAGAGAATTAGAGAGAGCCAAGATTTTCAAAATGTTCATAAATGACAGCATGGTCAAATAATAATCAGGAATAAATATCAGTTGGCTTTTCATAGCCGATCATTAGAGTTGAAAACAGCAGGTCTGGGACAGGTAGGGGTTCCATAACCGCAGGCAAGAACAGCTGAAACTGGATAGAGCAGCAAGGCCAGGCGGCTGGGACAGCAAGGAGTCATCATGCCCGGTTTGCCGTGATGTATGGTCCTAGGGCTCAGGTTCTCCGAGAGAGAGAAAGAAAGAGAGAACGAGAGAATTAGAGAGAGCATACTTAAATTCACACAGGACACTGGATAAGATAGGAGAAGTACTCCAGGTATAACCAATGACCCTAGCCCCCGACACATAAACTACTGCAGCATAAATACTGGAGGCTGAGACAGGAGGGGTCAGGAGACTGTGGCCCCCATCAGAAGAAACCCCCGGACAGGGCCAAACAGGAAGGATATAACCCCCCCCACTTTGCCAAAGCACAGCCCCCACACCACTAGAGGGATATCTTCAACCACCAACTTACAATCCTGAGACAAGGCCGAGTATAGCCCACAAAGATCTCCCCACAGCACAAACCAAGGGGGGGCGCCAACCCAGACAGGAAGATCACGTCAGTAACTCAACCCACTCAAGTGACGCACCCCTCCCAGGGACGGCATGAAAGAGACCAGTAAGCCAGTGACTCAGCCCCTGTAATAGGGTTAGAGGCAGAGAATCCCAGTGGAGAGAGGGGAACCGGCCAGGCAGAGACAGCAAGGGCGGTTCGTTGTCCAGAGCCTTTCGTTCACCTTCACACTCCTGGGCCGACTACACTCATCATATGACCTACTGAAGAGATAAGTCTTCAGTAAAGACTTAAAGGTTGAGACCGAGTCTGCGTCTCTCACATGGGTAGGCAGACCGTTCCATAAAAATGGAGATCTATAGGAGAAAGCCCTGCCTCCCGCTGTTTGCTTAGAAATTCTAGGGACAATTAGGAGGCCTGCGTCTTGTGACCGTAGCGTACGTATAGGTATGTACAGCTGGACCAACTCGGAAAGATAGGTAGGAGCAAGCCCATGTAACGCTTTATAGGTTAACAGTAAAACCTTGAAATCAGCCCTTGCCTTAACAGGAAGCCAGTGTAGGGAAGCTAGCACTGGAGTAATATGATCAAATTTCTTGGTTCTAGTCAGGATTCTAGCAGCCGTATTTAGCACTAACTGAAGTTTATTTAGTGCTTTATCCGGGTAGCCGGAAAGTAGAGCATTGCAGTAGTCTAACCTAGAAGTAACAAATGCATGGATTAATTTTTCTGCATCATTTTTGGACAGAAAATTTCTGATTTTTGCAATGTTACGTAGATGGAAAAAAGCTGTCCTTGAAACAGTCTTGATATGTTCGTCAAAAGAGAGATCAGGGTCCAGAGTAACGCCGAGGTCCTTCCAGTTTTATTTGAGACGACTTTACAACCATCAAGATTAATTGTCAGATTTAACAGAAGATCTCTTTGTTTCTTGGGACTAGAACAAGCATCTCTGTTTTGTCGAGTTTAAAAGTAGAAAGTTGCAGCCATCCACTTCCTTATGTCTGAAACACAGGCTTCTAGCGGGGCAATTTGTGGGGCTTCACCATGTTTCATTGAAATGTACAGCTGTGTGTCATCCGCATAGCAGTGAAAGTTAACATTATGTTTTAATAACATCCCCAAGAGGTAAAATATATAGTGAAAACAATAGTGGTCCTAAAACGGAACCTTGTGGAACACGAAATGTACAGTTGATTTGTCAGAGGACAAACCATTCACAGAGACAAACTGATATCTTTCGACAGGTAAGATCTAAACCAGGCCAGAACTTGTCCGGTGTAGACCAATTTGGGTTTCAGTCTCTCCAAAAGAATGTGGTGAGATGGTGTCAAAGGCAGCACTAAGGTCAGTAGCACGAGGACAGATGCAGACCTCGGTCTGACGCCATTAAAAGGTCATTTACCACCTTCACAAGTGCAGTCTCAGTGCTATGATGGGGTCTAAAACCAGACTGAAGCATTTCGTATACATTGTTTGTCTTCAGGAAGGCAGGTTTTTCTAAAATTTTTGAGAGGAATGGAAGATTCGATATAGGCCGATAGTTTTTTATATTTTCCGGGTCAAGGTTTGGCTTTTTCAAGAGAGGCTTTATTACTGCCACTTTTAGTGAGTTTGGTACACATCCGTTGGATAGAGAGACGTTTATTATGTTCAAACATAGGAGGGCCAAGCACAGGAAGCAGCTCTTTCAGTAGTTTAGTAGGAATAGGATCCAGTATGCAGCTTGAAGGTTTAGAGGCATGATTATTTTCATCATTGTGTCAAGAGATATAGTACTAAAAACTTAAGTGTCTCTCCCGATCCCAGGCCCTGGCAGAGCTGTGCGAGATCCAGGACAGCTAAGCCCTGGAGGAATATGCAGATTTAAAGAGGAGTCCGTAATTTGCTTTCTAATGATCATGATTTTTTCCTCAAAGAAGTTCATGAATTTATTACTGCTGAAGTGAAAGCCATCCTCTCTTGGGGATGCTGCTTTTTAGTTAGCTTTGCAACAGTATCAAAAAATAATTTTGGATTGTTCTTATTTTCCTCAATTAAGTTGGAAAAGTAGGATGATCGAGCAGCAGTGAGGCTCTTCGGTACTGCACGGTACTGTCTTTCCAAGCTAGTCGGAAGACTTCCAGTTTGGTGTGGCGCCATTTCCGTTCCAATTTTCTGGAAGCTTGCTTCAAAGTCTGGGTATTTTCTGTATACCAGGAGCTAGTTTCTTATGACAAATGTTTTTCGTTTTTAGGGGTGCAACTGCATCTAGGGTATTGCGGCAAGGTTAAATTGAGTTCCTCAGTTAGGTGGTTAACTGATTTTTGTCCTCTGACGTCCTTGGGTAGGCAGAAGGAGTCTGGAAGGGCGTCAAGGAATTTTTGTGTTGTCTGAGAATTTATAGCACGACTTTTGATGATCCTTGGTTGGGGTCTGAGCAGATTATTTGTTGCGATTGCAAACGTAATAAAATGGTGGTCCGACAGTCCAGGATTATGAGGAAAAACATTAAGATCTACAACATTTATTTCATGGGACAAAACTAGGTCCAGAGTATGACTGTGGCAGTGAGTGGTCCAGAGACATGTTGGACAAAACCCACTGAGTCGATGATGCTCCGAAAGACTTTTGGAGTGGGTCTGTGGACTTCTCCATATGAATATTAAAATCACCAAAAATTAAAATATGATCTGCTATGACACACCAGTCTGATAGGAATCAGGGAACTCAGAGAGGAACGCTGTATATGGCAGGAGGCTATAACACAGTAGCTATAAAAAGGATTGAGTAGGCTGCATAGATTTCAGACTAGAACTAAAACACAAACGTCTTTTTTTTTTTTGCTAAATTGAAATTTGCTATGTAAATGTAGCAACACTCCGCCTTTGCGGTGATGCGCGGGGGATTATGGTCACTAGTGTAACCAGGGGTGGTCATTTATAACACAGTAAATTCATCCGGCTTAAGCCGATGTTTCAGTCAGGCCAATCACTCAAGATTATGATCAGTGATTAGTTCATTGACTATAACTGCCTTTGAAGTGAGGGATCTAACATTAAGTAACCTATTTTGAGATGTGAGGTATCACGATCTCTTTCAATAATGGCAGGGATGGAGGGGTCTTTATCCTAGTGGAGATTGCTAGAGCGGCAACACCGCATGTTTGTTTTTGCCCAACTCAGGTCGAGGCACAGACACAGTCTCAATGGGATGGCTGAGCTGATACACTGACTGTGCTATTTGGCAGACTCCACTAAGCTGGCAGTTGGCTAACAGCTGCTGCACTGCGCTGCACCTATTTCATTGTGGAGCTAGAGGAGTTAGAGCCCTATCTATGTTAGTAGATAAGATGAGAGCACCCCTCCAGCTAGGATGGAGTCCGTCACTCCTCAGCAGGTCAGGCTTGGTCCTGTTGTGGGTGAGTCCCAGAAAGAGGGCAATTATCTACATTCATCTTTTGGGAGGGGCAGAAAACAGTTTTCAACCAGCGATTGAGTTGTGAGACTGCTGCTGTAGAGCTCGTCACTCCCCCTAACTGGGAGGGGGCCAGAGACAATTAATCGATGCCGAACATTTTCTAGCTGATTACAGCTGAGCTATGTTGTGCTTGGTGACCTCTGACTGTTTTCATCCTAACATCGTTGGTGCGACCGTGGATAAAAATATCTCTATATCCTCTACACTCACCAGTTTTAGCTTTAGCCAGCATCTTCACGATTAGCCTTAATGTCGGTAGCCCTGCCCCTGGTAAACGTGAGTCGTGGATGATTTTGTTTTAAGTCGTAATACTGCGGAATGGAGTCGCCAATGACTAGGGGTTTTACGATTTGTCAGAGTAATGGTGGAGCCTTCGGCTCTCAGATCACTGAACGAGGTAGGAGTAGAGACAAGAGAAGACTCGTGCCTCAGACTCGACTCGCTACCAATGGGGAAAACGGTTGAAAAGTTTCTGCCGGTCTGAATGAGCGACACCGGTTGGGCATTCCAACAGCATTTCCCTCCAGAAGCCATGAGAAAATTGTCGGGCTGCGGGGACAGTGCGGGGGATTTTATACTAACGTTAACTATTCGTACTTATCTGGTGGCAAGACGCTGTTTGTCTTTCTTTCCTACACTGAAATTACCCTTGCCTAACGATTGCGTCTGAAGCTGGGCTTGCAGCACAGCTATCCTCGCCGTAAGGCGATCATTCTCCTGTATATTATGAGTACAGCGAATGCAATTAGAAGACATCATGTTAATGTTACTACTTAGCTTCGGCTGTTGAAGGTGCTGACGAACCATGTCCAGATAAAGCGTCCGGAGTGAAAAAGTTGAATGAGGGAAAAAAGTTGTGATGGAAAAACAAAAAATATAAACGGTAATTAAAAAGAAAAAAAAACGTAAAGTTGTCAGCTAGCAAAGCAAAGCTAGCAAAGTAAAGTTGGCAACAAAACGCACAGCAACACGTCTGCAAATTCAAGAGGAATTTGTACAGACATGTTTAATACGTCTTATTTACACACTTTATTCGAGTGGGGCTAGGTCTACATAAGGGTGCTAATTTTTTTTAAATCACAAAAGCTCTGACGAAGGCCATGAGGCCGATACGTAAGCTTATGAAAGATCGGTGATACTATCAAGAGCAGTGTTCGGTTTCCTTTTTCCTTCATCTTGTTAAACTATCTCCATGCACCTGCAAAAGAGATTGCTCAGATGTGCGAGTGCCTTTTGAATTTTGAACAACTAACAGTCAGCAATTTTATTCATGCATTTAAAAACAAATAATGAAAGAAAAGCATTGCGAGTTTGAATTTTGTAAAGTTAGTGTTGGAGAGGTCGAAAAAGTATTGTTATCGATCAATAATGACAAACCTTCTGGCATTGACAACTTAGATGGAAAGCTATTGAGAATGGTAGCTGACTCTATAGCCACTCCTATATGTCATATTTTTAATATGAGCCTAGAAAGTCTTTGTCCTCAGGCCTGGAGGGAAGCCAAAGTAATTCCGCTACCCAAAAGTGGTAAAGCGGCCTTTACTGGTTCAAACAGCAGACCTATAAGCTTGCTGCCAGCACTTACCAAACTGTTGGAAAAAATTTGTGTTTGACCAAATACAATGCTATTTCTCTGTAAACAAATTAACAACAGAGAAGGACACTCAACATGTACTGCACTAACACAAATTACTGATGATTGGTTGAAAGAAATTGATAATAAGAAGATTGTGGGAGCTGTACTTTTAGATTTCAGTGCAGCCTTTGATATTATTGACCATAACCTGTTGTTGAAAAAAACGTATCTCTTATGGCTTTTCAACCATATGGCTTTTTTCAAAAAGGGATTTCTTTAAAACTTCTTTGGGATAGGGGGTGCTATTTTCACTTTTGGGGAAAATCGTATCCAATTTAAACGGCCTCGTACTCAATTCTTGCTCGTACAATATGCATATTATTATTACTATTGGATAGAAAACACTCTCTATTTTCTAAAACCGTTTGAATTATTTCTCTAAGTGAAACAGAACTCTTTTTACAGCCCATTTCCTATCCGGAAGTGAGATTTCCAAAAGCGAGGTCTCTCTTCAAGAGCTTGTCTATAAAAGGGCATGTCACTTATGACTGTAGAAACACGTCATACACCTTCCCCTGTGGGGTGTACTGCGGAAGTGAGAGCAGAAATGACTTGATTATCTCGTTCTGGGATTGAATACAACCTCTTGGAGTGAGAGGTCCGCCATATTTTTTTTTGGAAGGCGCGAAGTTGGACCTGGAATCGCCTCCTGGAACCGTCGTTATAGGTGAATATGATCTCCGGCTTCGATTTTATTTGATACATGTCACAATATCATCCTAAAGTATGTTTTTTCAATATAGTTTAATTATATTATTGAAATTTATTCGGGACTTTAGACGTGATTGTTGGAGGAATTTGTTCAAGAAGGAGAGGTTAGCGCCGCACGGCCAGTGTGCTTGCTAATTCAAGAGGGAAATAGTTTGTTCTGGATCCAAACAAAGACGGTTCTGAACAAAGGACCCCTTGTACAACATTCTGATGGAAGATCAACAAAGATAAGGACCCAATTTGGGATGCTATTTCATATATCTGTCGAACTGTGCTATCGCTACCGTTTGCCTTGATTCAACAGGCTGATGTACGTGAAAGTTATGCTTGTAGTCAGCATTTAAGCCAATATATGATATATCTGTGTCGTGTAGAAGCATCCATCATGGAATATAGCTGAGCATTTGTACATCAACTAACTACTTCGTAATAGAGGTAGTATTGCAGAGGCCATGTTGGAGAAACACGTCAGATGTGGTAGCAGGAATGGTAACATGGCGAGTTATTGGAACAAATAATATAGGTATTGTCCGTGTGCACTTCTTTAAACTTTATGCTATTCTCGCATCGAATTAAACCACATTATTGATTATTCCATTATCTGAGTAGATGTTTTTTCTGTTCCATGAACTAAAATAGGTGTAAACTATTAGGAGATATATGCTGATCGATTCTTCTTGGATTTTATCTCATCGCCTACTCTGCCAAAGGTGCGATTCTTCAACTGTAGCTAATATATGTAGCGACTGAGTTTGGGCTATGCTAGTAATGAAAAACTGAATGTTACATAGGGGAATGCACATAATTAGTGACGAGGTTATTTTCGAGAACATAGATAACAGTAGATTCAGTGGATGTAGACGAACACGGACTCTGTGTGACTTGAAGCGTGGTTAAGCTGGAGAAAATCTTTTGGGGTAAACTTGAGAGCGATTACAGCAGTGCTTCTACTTATTGTAAAGGTATGTAGCTGCTACGGGTCTGCGTCTCTAGGCTAATGAGGTGTAGGTCATATTATTGGTGGTCATGCTCGCCCATTATTACACTGACATGACCTATACTTCCGAGTGGGTATAAGAGTAGAAAACATACGTCTGTAAGGAAATTGTCGCGTACGGGCGGGGCTTTTTTCTACTAATTTGAGTGTGCGAGTCAGAAACGCCGTACATATTGAACTATAATACGCCGGGTAGGTGTTCTATTTAGGAGGCTGGGAGTAATGACATTTTCTAAAATGTCGGACACAGTGGTTGGATGCGACATATTCAAAACAATGAGTAGTGTGGTTTTACTGTGCTTTGCCTATAGATGGCTGTACTCGGAGGGAGCTGGTTGCTTTAACCCGATAGAGTCGAAGTTAACTGTAATAATTTTTATTGTTCTCAAAAAAATGTTTTCTGGGAATTCCCTCTGGGCGCTCGCTTTTATAAGTCAGTTGCGGAGTGAGGTTCTCCGGCTAGCGAAGCCTCGCCAGTGTTCTAGACGAGGTTTAATGAGTTAAAATGAGCCGTCTCATGGTCGGCGCATGTGAAGATGTAAGGTTATGGTGTATCACGTTTCACTACCCCTAAGCAGAGGCCTTATGGAAACGACACTCAAGACTGAACATGATATTTCACAGGACTAGACCAAAACTCGATCTCTGACAGCAACTAGCCTTAGTTTCTCGGCAGTGTTGGTAACCGATGAAAACAAGCACTAGCAGCATCTTACTCGTACTTAACTTGCCATAACGTGCTCGAGGACCTCATGCCTAAACGCTCGAGTCTCTGCATTAGACACACACACCTCACCTTGCATCTACGTATGCACCTAGTTCTTTCTAACCGAATAGAAGTTTGTACCTCAAAATCTTCAATCAGATGTAAAACGGCCATAGCAATATGTCTACAATTCCATTACGCGAAAGATTCGCATTAGTTTTGTGATAAACAGCGCCTTTCACCTATCGATTCCGCGACCTGAGAGACGCTAGAGGGTTCATAGCAAGTATATATCACCTATTGGAAAAAATAGGGCGCCCCTGATTCATCTTATATCTAGGATAATAGAAATATGAGGTAGCCGCGAAAGTATTAAAAACAGTCTGGACTTGCTCGACCTACGCTAGTGAGTGTCTAAGTAATTTCATATGAAAATAATGCATTATTTACATTATTACAAATTATGAGATAATTAAGTATACCTATCTTGGTAGAGTTATCTAATTAAAGTTGTTGAAAGTAAACAATGTACGAAATAATCACATTCTAGTAGTACAAACAGAATCTCATTTGTGCTCCGGATCTGATAAATTCGCATAATAGAAGTGGAATGATCGTTTCTAGAGAATATCGCAGGGGTCTACTCTGGGTGAAGGGCTGTTCCACTTTAATTCTCAACAACACTATAGGTTAATTTAATGAAGATGATGTCATAGAGTTTACAAATACAAATCACGCTCTCTCCAGACTCAATGACTCGTCACAACTATGGCACGAAAACGAGCACTTATCACGATGATACTCGAGGTGTCTAGCCTTATTTTCAGTAAGGCGAGGAACACCGTAATACGATGCCTATTTAGAGGAGTGAACTGGAGGTCCTATATCAATCACGCTACGTATTAAGTTTGGAGGCAAGTAGCACATCAAATAGCCTGAGTCTGCGACCCAATTGTGTGAACAACCTACTAAATCTATGTTATTCCTGAAATGCAAGAGTGATTACTACAAGTAACAATATGTACATCTTATCCATATGTAGGACGTTATTGAGATACAACTCAGATACGTAGACTCAACATTATATTGGGGCTTATCAAATTTGCACCAAATCGGAGGACGTGTGGTGGCATCATAAAGAGATGCTTTATCATTCGCGATGCACCCTTTATTAATATGCCACTATGAGTGGTAATTCAGAGTACTTAGGCTCCGTGTGGCTCAAACTGCGGAGTCCAGAGAGAAAGAGGATCTTTCTCACGGACACGTGACGGGCATCCGAGAGATTAATGCTTAGCGCACATATAAGTTTCATTAAATGATACAGGCACGAAGACAGAAACTCGCGGGCTAGACAAAGCCCGAGACAACACGCGGACATGTATTACTTTGTGGTTACTACAGTACGCACCCTCTCAAGGATAACACTGAGACATTTCTTCCACAAAATGGTTCAATCGACAGAGTGATCAGAGTCATGCAATGATTTTCTATGAGATATCTAATCATCAAACTTTTGGTTGAGGAGGTATTTTAGTAGGAGTGCAAAAAGATGGGACTCAGGGTGAATGCTGCAGCAGCGGGCTGGTCTCAGATTATTGGGTATGCTGGTGCAGTTAAGCTTTTACTTGGTGACTCCACATCCCGGATCCGGAGTGACATCTCATTAAGTGAAAAGACTGACTATGCAGTAGCCTTGCAATAATGTCCCAAGTAACACGAATGCTATACGCATCTAAGTAATTCAATAAATCACATGTCCAGACTCGCTAGAATGAAGAAGATACAGATCCTTTCGGTGAGGCATCGCACTATCATTTTCTGGTTTGGGCGTAAACATGGTTTAGCGCATGGCGAATACACCATAACGTTATATTCTATAGCTAACAAAACGATAGCTAAAAGACTCAACTTTGTTCTCCCATCTCTGAATTTTCTTATCACTCGCGCTAGGCTAGCA
Source organism: Salvelinus sp. IW2-2015 (assembly GCF_002910315.2). Lineage (NCBI taxonomy): Eukaryota > Metazoa > Chordata > Actinopteri > Salmoniformes > Salmonidae > Salvelinus > Salvelinus sp. IW2-2015. The sequence continues at coordinate 24,792,582 of NC_036872.1, read as the reverse complement.
GTTCACAAATTCCGACCACAAAATATAACGAATGAGACAATAGTCCGGGTCAACCCAGGATGAATAAGCCTGCCTGTCATGCGAGGATGGCACACGTGATGATACATACTCTATGTAGCAT
>NC_036872.1:24774765-24791131 GCF_002910315.2 Salvelinus sp. IW2-2015 | reverse complement strand
ATTTGATACATGTCACAATATCATCCTAAAGTATGTTTTTTCAATATAGTTTAATTATATTATTGAAATTTATTCGGGACTTTGACGTGATGTGTTGGAGGAATTTGTTCAAGAAGGAGGTTAGGGCCGCACGGCCAGTGTGCTTGCTAATTCAAGAGGGAAATAGTTTGTTTGGATCAAACAAAGACGGTTCTGAACAAAGACCCCTTGTACAACATTCTGATGGAAGATCAACAAAGATAAGGACCCAATTTGGGATGCTATTTCATATATCTGTCGAACTGTGCTATCGCTACCGTTTGCCTGGATTCAATGCTGCTGTGTGTTAGCTATTGTAGTAAGCTAATATAATGATATATTGTGTTTTCGCTGTAACACTTCAAAAATCGGAAATATTGTGTTATTCACAGAATCTTTGTCTTTCATTAGCTATCAACCATATATTTTTCTGAAATGTTTTATGATGAGTAATTAGTAGTTGACGTTGGTGTCTGTATTTTACTCTGGCTACTCCCGTGCGATTTCTGACTGTAGCTATGATGGTAGCTATGATGGCAGCAGTAATGTAAAACTGATTTATAGCTCAAATATGCAAATTTTTTGAACAAAACATAGATTTATTGTGTAACATGTTATAGGACTGTCATCTGAGGGAGTTGTTTCTAGGTTAGTTGTTAGGTTGGTTCTAGGTTAGTTAGGTTGGCTTTGTGCATGCTACCTGCATGCTACCGGTGCTGTGAAAAATGTCTGTCCTCTTTTGTATTTGGTGGTGAGCTAACATAAATATACGTGGTGTTTTTGCTGTAATACATTTAAAAAATCGGACATGTTGGCTGGATTCACAAGATGTTTATCTTTCAAATGCTGTATTGGACTTGTTAATGTGTGAAAGTTAAATATTTCTAAAAAAAAATGTTTTGAATTTCCCGCTCTGCCTTTTCAGTGGAATGTGGGAGGAGTTCCGCTAGCGGAACCCCTGTCCTAGACAGGTTTAAGAGTAAAATGTGCCGCTCTGTTTTGGGCCAGCTGGAGATTAATTAGGTCTTTCCTTGCAGCACTGGACCACACGACTGGACAATAATCAAGATTAGACAAAACTAGAGCCTGCAGAACTAGATTTCTGGAGTGTGGTGTCAAAAAAGCAGAGCATCTCTTTATTACGGCCAGACCTCTCCCCATCTTTACAACCATTGATTCTATATGTTTTGACCATGACAGTTTACAATCTAAAGTAACGGCAAGTAATTTAGTCTCCACAACTTGTTCAACAGCCACACCATTCATTTCCAGATTCAGCTGAGGTCTAGAAATTAACCTCTTGGAAATAGTGGGCGCCCTTTTCACTTCTGGATAAAATCGTGCCCAAATTAAACGGCCTCGTACTCTGTTCTAGATGATATGATATGCATATTATTATTACTATTGGATAGAAAACACTCTGAAGTTTCTAAAACTGTTTGAATTATATCTGTGAGTAAAACAGAACTCATTTGGCAGGCAAACTTCCAAACAGGAAGTGAATATTCTGAAATGGGTCTCTGTGAAGGGCTGCTCTTATTCAATTGCCTTGTATTTATGGATATGTATGCACTTCATACGCCTTCCACTAGATGTCAACAGGCAGTACAACGTTGAATGAGGTGTCTAGCCTGATGTAGGACCGAATGAGAGCTTTTGGAGTGACAGGTCAGCCATGTTGGCAGTATTTTGCTGCGCACCTGGGAGCACCATATCATTTTCTGCAATGCGTTAGGTAGACACGAAGAAATGCTCCATCTGGGACGTTATTGGATACATATGAGAAAAACAACATAAAGATGGATTTTCAACTGAGTTTGACTAGTTTTTTCGACTTTTATTATGACTTTTGGAATTTTTCGTTCCATGCGCCAAACTTTCACGGACACGTGAGCACCATTATGCTAGCCAAAGTTGCTAATTCGACAGAAGAAATGGACATTCTAAAACAAAACAACGATTTATTGTGGAACTAGTACTCCTGGCACTGCATTCTGATGAAAGTTCATCAAAGGTAAGAGAATATTTATGATGTTATTTCGTATTTTTGTTGAATATGTTTACTCCAACATGGCGGAGAATGGCTGAGCGCTGTCTCAGATTATTGTATGCTGTGCATTTAACTTTTACTTGGTACTCATCCCGGATCCGGGAGCACCCTCATCAGTAAAAAAGCTGACTAGCATAGCCTAGCATAGTGCCACAAGTAAATACTAGCATCTAAATATCATGAAATCACAAGTCCAAGACTCCAGATGAAAGATACAGATCTTGTGAATCCAGCCATCATTTCTGATTTTTAAAATGCTTTTACAGGGAACACAATATGTATTTTCTATTAGCTAACCACGATAGCAAAAGACTCAACTTTTTTCTCTCCACCATTTTCTTACTGCATAGGTAGCGTTCACAAATTCGACCAAAATAAATTAAATAGTCACTAACCAAGAAAAAACTTCATCAGATGACAGTCTGTAACATATTTATTGTATAGCATATGTTTGGTTCGAAAAATGTGCATATTTCAGGTATAAATCACAGTTCTACATTGCAGCTGCAATCTGAAATAGCGTCGATGCAGCCAGAATAATACAGAGACCAACGTCAAATACCGAAATACGCATCATAAAACATTTCTGAAAAATACACAGCGTACAGCAAATGAAAGACCAACATCTTGTGAATCCAGCCAATATTTCAGATTTTTTAAGTGTTTTACAGCGAAAACACAATATAGCATTATATTAGCTTACCACAATAACCAGAAACACAAGCAATTTACCAGCAGCAAAGGTTAGCGATCGTAACAATCCAGCAAAAGATATATAATTTTTGACTAACCTTGATAAACTTCATCAGATGACAGTCCTGTAACATCATATTACACAATGCATATAGGTTTTGTTCGAAAATGTGCATATTTAGCAGCACAAATCGTGGTTATACAATGTGATCAGTAGCAACATTTCAGGCATTCTGGCCGGCGCCATCTTGGAGAGGCACCTAATCTAATCGATAACTAATCGTAAACTTGACAAAAAAAATACAGGTTGGACAGCAAATGAAAGATGCATTAGTTATTAATGCAACCGCTGTGTTAGATTTAAAAAATTAACGTTACAGCCAGACCAGTGCCGAAATTAATGGCGGAACAATCATTTTACATTTTTCCACAGAAATACGGATTAACATCATAAATAGCTCTTACTTTTGGAAGAGCTTCCATCAGAATCTTGGGCAAGTTGTCCTTTGTCCAAAATAATCGTTGCTCGGTTTGTAAAACGTCCTCTTCAACTTTGGAAATAGCAGCAACATTAGCTATGTGGCGCAGACATGCCCAAATCTTCAAAACGCAATACAAAGGAAATTCCGAAAATCGCAATATACTCACATAAACTGATATAACTCGGTTTAAAATAACTTCGTTATGATGTTTCTATACCTATATCGAATAAAATCAGAGACGGATATATCTAAGGCCTATAACTTGAGCTTTTGAGAATGCCATCCTGAGGTCCTTCTTTGCGTCATGACGAAGGTTGAAAAGAGTGCATCCCCATGCCATGGGCTTTTATAAGGTCTCAGATCTGCCTAGAACTCCATTCCAATTCTCATTGGTTACTGACATCCAGGGGAAGGCGCGTGCAGTTCATGTCGACCCATAGGATACATAAAGAGTTTTAAACTGATCCTAGAACAGAGTCTACATTTTCAGATTTTGCAGTACCTGTCAGGAATTTCGCTGCCAAACGAGTTCTGTTTCACTCAGAGAAATAATTCAAACGGTTTTAGAAACTAGAGTGTTTTCTATCCAATAGTAATAATAATATGCATATTGTACGAGCAAGAATTAGAGTACGAGGCAGTTTAATTTGGGAACGATAATGGTAACGTTGAAACAGCACCCCCTATATTGAGAAAATTAACTAAAGTATTTTTTTTAAATCTAACACAGCGGTTGCATTAAGAACCAGTGTATCTTTAATTATATATCCACATATTTTTTCAGCAAAGTTTATGATGAGTTTTTCAGTTAGATTAACGTGACTCTCCAAAATTTCTCCGGACAATTTGGAGCATTTTTTGCGCTATGTTCACAATGTAAAACCAGGATTTGTAGCTATAAATATGGACATTTTCGAAACAAACATAAATGTATTGTATAACATGATGTTATAAGACTGTCATCTGATGAAGTTGTTCAAAGGTTAGTGATTATTTTTCTCTCTATTTGTGGGTTTTGTGAAAGCTATCTTTGCGGTGAAAAATGGCGTTGTGTTTGGGGCTATTGTGGTGAGCTAACATAAATATAGGTTGTGTTTTCGCTGTAAAACATTTAAAAAATCGGACATGGTTGGGCTGATTCCCAAGATGTTTATCTTTCATTTGCTGTATTGGACTTGTGATTTCATTTAATTATATTATATGATATTCCCTGTGGCGCTAGGCTAGGCTATGCTAGTCAGCGTTTCTGATGAGGAGGATCCCGGATCTGGGAGGGTGGGTTGGTAGAATGATTTGTACCAAATACAATGCTCTTAGTTTTAGAGATGTCCAGGACCAGTTTATTACTGGCCACCCATTCCAAAACAGACTGCAATTGTTTGTTAAGGGTTTCAGTGACTTCAATATCTGTAGTTGCTGATGGGTATATGGTTGAATCATCAGCATACATGGACACACATGCTTTGTTTAATGCCAGTGGCAGGTCATTGGTAAAAATAGAAAATAGTAGAGGGCCTAGAGAGCTGCCCTGCGGTACACCACACTTTACATGTTTGACATTAGAGAAGCTTCCATTAACTGTAATCAGAGGGCTGATATAAATACTGTGCATGCCAGTCTCATTTGGCTAAGAATTGAGGAGAGACTGACTGCATCACTTTTTTTAGGAAACATTAGGGATGGGGGCAGTATTCGGAAATTCGGATGAATGACGTAAACTGCCTGTTACTCAGGCCCAGAAACTAGGATATGCATATAATTGGTAGTATTGGATAGAAAACACTCTGAAGTTTCTAAAACTGTTAAAGTAATGTATGTTAGTATAACAGAAATGATAAGGCAGGCAAAAACTCGAGGAGAATCTATCCGGATTTTTTTTTTTGAGGTCACAGCCCATTAAAATCTGTGTTAATTGGAGATTCAAAGGATTGCCTCCCAGATTGCAGTTCCAATGGCTTCCACTAGATGTCAACAGTCTTTAGAAAGGGTTTCAGGCTTGATTTTTGAAAAATGACTTAGTAATTGCAGTTTTTCAAGGTGGCTTTCATTTTGGACTGTAGTCTTGTGGCGAGCGTGAATGAGGGCGTGCACTTCGTTATTTATCTCCGGTATTGAACATACTACATTCCGTCTTAAATTTGATTGTTTATTTACATATTATGGTACCTGAGGATTGATAAGAAACGTTGTTTGACAGGTTTGGACAAAGTTTATTGGTAACTTTTGGGATTCCTTTGTATGCCAGTTGAACGAGTGGAACGGGTGGATTACTGAATCAAACGTGCCAATTAAACTGACTTTTGGGGGATATAAAGAAGGACTTTATTGAACAAAACAACCATTTGTTGTGTAGCTGGGACCCTTGGGATTGCAAAGTGATTTATTTTATCGTTATTTCTGACTTTTGTGGCACCTCTGCTGGTTTGGAAAATGTTTTTAATGCTTTTATTTGTGGGGCGATGTCCTCAGTTAATTGCATGGTATGCTTTCGCCGTAAAGCCTTTTTGAAATCTGACAACGTGGTTGGATTAACAAGAAGTTAACCTCTTGACGCTCGGGGACAGATTATTATAGTTTTTTTTAAATAACGTTCCCAASGTAAAGGGACTATTTCTCAGGTCCAGATCGTAGAATATGCATATKATTTACAGATTAGGATAGAAAACACTCCAAAGTTTCCAAAACGGTCAAAATATTGTCTGTGAGTATAACAAAACTGATTCTGCAGGCAAAAACCTGAGGAAATCTAACCCGGAAGTGATTTTTTTTCTTCTGTGTTTCCTTGCCCGTCTTTCTTCCATTTAAAGGGGTATCAACCAGATTCCTTTCCCAATGGCTTCCTCAGGCTGTGACCAGGCTTTAGACATAGTTTCAGGCTTTTATTCTGAAAAATTAGGAAGATTTTTCAAAACGAGTCAGGTGTCCTTTGATTAGTTCCTGCGCGCGAGAGGGGTAGCTCTCCATTTTCTTTCTCTCTTTTATTGAATAGGTTACGGTCCGGTTGAAATATTATCGATTATGTTTGTTAAAAACAACCTGAGGATTGATTATAAAAAACATTTGACATGTTTCTACGAACATTACGGATACGTTTTGGAATTTTCGTCGAATGGAACGACGCTTTGGTTTTCTGAACATAACACGCAACCCAAATTGCGTTTTTTTGTTATAAAAGTAATATTTATCGAACAAAAATAACATTTATTGTGTAACTGGGAGTCTCGTGAGTGCACCATCCGAAGATTATCAAAGGTAAGCGATTTAATTTTATTGCTTTTCTGACTTTCGTGACCAAGCTAATTTGGGGCTAGCTGTTCTAGCATTGATTGATACACTCACAAAAGCTTGGATTGCTTTCGCTGCAAAGCATATTTTCTAAATCTGACATGATAGGTGGATTAACAACAAGCTAAGCTATGTTTTGGTATATTTCACTTGTGATTGCATGATTATAAATATTTTTAGTAATATTTTGCACCCTGCAATTCAGCGGTTGTTTAGGAAAATGATCCCGCTAAAGGGATCCGTAGCGCAGAGAAGTTAAGCTTTTAAACGATGTAAGACACTTGTATGTTCATGAATGTTTAATATTACGATTTTTGTATTTTGAATTTCGCGCTCTGCAATTTCACCGGATGTTGTCGAGGTGACGCTAGCGCCCCACCTATCCCAAAGAAGTTAATGTGTTGAAATCCCAAATTGTTTGCATAGTCAACTTACACACAGCTCTGACACACACACACTTATCCCACCAGACATGCCACCAGGGGTCTTTTCACAGTCCCCAAAACCACGAACAAATTCAAGAAAGCGTACAGTATTATATAAAGCCCTTATCGCATGGTACTTCCTTCCATCTCATATTGCTAAAATAAAAAGCAACCTGGTTTAAAAAGCAGATAAAGCAACCCCTCACGGCACAACGCCTCTCCCCTATTTGACTTAGATAGTTTGTGTGTATGCATTGATATGTAGGCTATTCTGTATTATATTTCATGTTTTGTATGGACCCCAGGAAGAGTAGCTGCTGCTTTTGCAACAGCTAATGGGGATCCTAATAAAATACCAAAATACCAATACCAATCAAGTTGTAGAAACAGCTCAAGGATGATCAATGGAAACAGGATGCACCTGAGCTCAATTTCGAGTCTCATAGCAAAGGTCTGATACTTACTTATGTAAATAAGATATTTCAGTTTTTTATATATATACAGTGGGGCAAAAAAATATTTAGTCAGCCACCAATTGTGCAAATTCTCCCACTTAAAAAAGAGAGGCCTGTAATTTTCATCATAGGTACACTCATCATACATGACAGACAAATGAGAAAAAAAAAATCCAGAAAATCACATTGTAGGATTTTTAATGAATTTATTTGCAAATTATGGTGGAAAATAAGTATTGGTCACCTACAAACAGCAAGATTTCTGGCTCTCACAGACCTGTAACTCTTCATTAAGAGGCCCCTCTGTCCTCCACTCGTTACCTGTATTAATGGCACCTGTTTGAACTTGTTATCAGTATAAAAGACACCTGTCCACAACCTCAAACAGTCACACTCCAAACTCCACTATGGCCAAGACCAAAGAGCTGTCAAAGGACACCAGAAACAAAATTGTAGACCTGCACCAGGCTGGGAAGACTGAATCTGCAATAGGTAAGCAGCTTGGTTTGAAGAAATCAACTGTGGGAGCAATTATTAGGAAATGGAAGACATACAAGACCACTGAAAATCTCCCTCGATCTGGGGCTCCACGCAAGATCTCACCCCGTGGGTCAAAATGATCACAAGAACGTTGAGCAAAAATCCCAGAACCACACGGGGGACCTAGTGAATGACCTGCAGAGACTGGGACCAAAGTAACAAAGCCTACCATCAGTAACACACTACGCTGCCAGGGACTCAAATCCTGCAGTGCCAGATGTGCCCCCTGCTAAGCCAGTACATGTCCAGGCCCGTCTGAAGTTTGCTAGAGAGCATTTGGATGATCCAGAAGAAGATTGGGAGAATGTCATATGGTCAGTATGAAACCAAAATATAAACTTTTTGGAAAAACTCAACTCGTCGTGTTTGGAGGACAAAGAATGCTGAGTTGCATCCAAAGAACACCATACCTACTGTGAAGCATGGGGGTGGAAACATCATGCTTTGGGGCTGTTTTTTCTGCAAAGGGACCAGGACGACTGATCCGTGTAAAGGAAAGAATGAATGGGGCCATGTATCGTGAGATTTTGAGTGAAAACCTCCTTCCATCAGCAAGGGCATTGAAGATGAAACGTGGCTGGGTCTTTCAGCATGACAATGATCCCAAACACACACCGCCCGGGCAACGAAGGAGTGGCTTCGCATTTCAAGGTCCTGGAGTGGCCTAGCCAGTCTCCAGATCTCAACCCCATAGAAAATCTTTGGAGGGAGTTGAAAGTCTGTGTTGCCAGCAACAGCCCCAAAACATCACTGCTCTAGAGGATCTGCATGGAGGAATGGGCCAAAATACCAGCAACAGTGTGTGAAAACCTTGTGAAGACTTACAGAAAACGTTTGACCTCTGTCATTGCCACAAAGGGTATATAACAAAGTATTGAGATAAACTTTTGTTATGACCAATACTTATTTTCCACCATAATTTGCAAATAAATTCATTAAAAATCCTCAATGTGATTTTCTGGATTTTTTTTCTCATTTTGTCTGTCATAGTTGAAGTGTACCTGCGATGAAAATTACAGGCCTCTCTCATCTTTTTAAGTGGGAGAACTTGCACAAACACAAACTTTTTTGCCCCACTGTATATAAATGTGCAACAATTTCTAAAAACCTGTTTTCGCTTTGTCATTATGGGCTATTGTGTGTAGATTGAGATTTTTTTATTTATTTAATCAATTTTAGAATAAGGTTGTAACGTAACAAAATGTGGAAAAAGTAAACGGGTCTGAATACTTTCCGAATGCACTGTATCTTGAAAACTTGATTGCTGACATGGAAAACATTTTGGGACTATATCAACAATGGATATATTACCCTGCAGTTTACTTATAAAATGGGCTGACATTGAAGTAGACATACTTGGTATTCTTCATTATCACAAAAGATATAAATGAGCTCTCCACAATGAATTTCAAAAGAAAACTTGTAGAAATAGACAAGATCCTGCAACCAAGGAGAGGTAAATACCTGTCTATTTATGGACAAATTGCCCAGATTAACTCCTTAGTCATATCTCAGTTTACTCACTTACTTATGGCGCTGCCTATGCCTGATGATCCGTTTTCAAATCATATGAGCAAAAAATATTTTGCTTTTTATGGGACGCTATACCAGACAAGATAAAGCGTGCCTATCTATATAATGAATAGGGTTGCGCATTTTGGGGAATATTCAGAGGTGGAAACTTTCTGTGGGAATTAACGGAAATATATGAGAATTAACAGAAGTATATGCAAATTAATATTAATACCATTTAAATGTAGATGTTTTTTGCATTGGATATATTTACCATAACATATGGAGACAGAAACATAAACCTTTTACCTTATCATAAGTAGGCATAATTGCAAATGATTAAATCCTTCCAATAGGATAAAAAAAATTGTTACAAATTAGTTACAAATTGAACTTTAATTAAATGAGTTGACTCTTCACATGGGATGATTTCACTGAACAACAAAAGAAAGAGAATTTTGAATGATCCCCAATGATCCATCGCATCTCCCAAAAACGTTTTCCACATACATCTGTAAAATGATAGTCTAGAACAGTGGTCACCAACCTTCTCTGAGTCAAGATCACTTTCGCAGTCAAAATGCATGCCGAGATCTACCGCTCTGATTTTTTATTAACATGACTTAAAAAATGTAAGCCTATGCAACAATAACCAATTAAAAACAGTACTGTAGCAATGAGGTTTCTGCAGTAAGCTATTGGCCCAATACATTATCACCGCATACTGGCTTTGCTTGAATTTACCTGCCAATGCATTGTTGTTTGGGACATTTTTAAAAAAAATCTATAAAGAAATTTGAGGTAGGCTATAATGATCACACCAGTAATAGATCAATTTTTGAACATCAGACTCTGAAGCCTCACTTTCCAACCTTGTTGAGGATGGCTCGTTGTCAGGCTCAAAAAAGCCTCACATTTTCCTGGATGGCCACCAATTTTTCAACCTTTGTATTGATCAGCCTGTTGCGTGCTTTGGTGTGTGTGTTCCCAAACAAGGACCAGTTGCTTTCTGAGGAGGCTGATGTTGGTGGGATTTGGAGGATGATGGAGGCAACAGAGGAAAGAGCCTCAGATCCACAAAGTCCCTTCTACCAGGTAGCTGATGAGATTTGTTGGCACGACTGCCATATTGCATCTCCATCCCAAAGCCCTTGCTTGGAAGTGTACTTCCCCAGACTGCCAAGAACCTTGCCCTCATCCAGGCCAAGGTGGCGAGACACGGTAGTGATGACACCATAGGCCTTGTTGATCTCTGCACCAGACAGGCTGCTCTTGCCAGCATACTTGGGATCCAACATGTATGCTGCGGCGTGTATGGGCTTCAGGCAGAAGTCGTCACACTTTTTGATATATTTCAGAACTGCAGTTTTCTCTGCTTGGAGAAACAGTGAAGTGGGCAGAGCAGTACAGATTTATTCTCTTACATCTGCAAGCAGAGTCTGAACATTAGACAGGATGGCATTGTCTCCCTCAATCCGTGCAATGACTACTGCAATAGGTTTCAGGAGTTTCAGGCTGCTTACCACTCTCTCCCAAAATACATCATCCAGGAGGATCCTCTTGATGGGGCTGTCCATATCGGCAGACTGTGATATGGACATTATTTGGAGAGACTCCTGCCCCTCCAAGAGACTGTCAAACATGTTGACAACACCACCCCAACGGGTGTTGCTGGGCAGCTTTAATGTGGTGCTCTTATTCTTCTCACTTTGCTTGGTGAGGTAGATTGCTGCTATAACTTGATGACCCTTCACATACCTGACCATTTCCTTGGCTCTCTTGCAGAGTGCATCCATTGTTTTCTGCCAGGAGCAGATTCAATGCATGAGCAGCACAGCCAATGGGTGTGACATGAGGGTAGGACTCTTTCACTTTAGACCAAGCAGCCGTCATGTTCGCAGCATTGTCTGTCACCAATGCAAATAACTTCTATAGTCCAAGGTCATTGATGACTGCCTTCAGCTCATCTGCAAGGTAGAGACCAGTGTGTCTGTTGTTCCTTGTGTCTGTGCTCATGTAGAATACTGGTTGAGGGGTAGAGATTATGTAGTTAATAAATAAAAAAATATATACAGTACATTTCACCTTTATTTAACCAGGTAAGCTAGTTGAGAACAAGTAAAACTGTGACCTGGCCAAGATAAAGCATAGCAGTGCGACACAAACAACAACACAGAGTTACACATGGAATAAACAAGCGTACAGTCAATAACACAATAGAAAAAATGAAGTCTATATACAGTGTGTGCAAATGGCGTGAGTAGGTAAGGCAATAAATAGGCCTTAGTAGCGAAGTAATTACAATTTAGCAGATTAACACTGGAGTGATAGATGAGCAGATGATGATGTGCAAGTAGAGATACCGGTGTGCAAAAGAGCAGAAAAGTAAATAAAACAATATGGGGATGATGTAGGTAGATTGGGTGGGCTATTTACAGATGGACTATGTACAGCTGCAGCGATCGGTTAGCTGCTCAGATAGCTGATGTTTAAAGTTAGTGAGGGAAATATAAGTCTCCAGCTTCAGCGATTTTTGCAATTCCTTCCAGTCACTGGCAGCAGAGAACCAGGAGGGATGGCGGCCAAAGGTGGTGTTGGCTTTGGGGATGACCAGTGAGATATACCTGCTGGAGCGCGTGCTACGGGTGGGTGTTGTTATCGTGACCAGTGAGCTGAGATAAGGCAGAGCTTTACCTAGCATAGACTTATAGATGACCTGGAGCCAGTGGGTCTNTGGTGCTCTTATTCTTCTCACTTTGCTTGGTGAGGTAGATTGCTGCTATAACTTGATGACCCTTCACATACCTGACCATTTCCTTGGCTCTCTTGCAGAGTGCATCCATTGTTTTCTGCCAGGAGCAGATTCAATGCATGAGCAGCACAGCCAATGGGTGTGACATGAGGGTAGGACTCTTTCACTTTAGACCAAGCAGCCGTCATGTTCGCAGCATTGTCTGTCACCAATGCAAATAACTTCTATAGTCCAAGGTCATTGATGACTGCCTTCAGCTCATCTGCAAGGTAGAGACCAGTGTGTCTGTTGTTCCTTGTGTCTGTGCTCATGTAGAATACTGGTTGAGGGGTAGAGATTATGTAGTTAATAAATAAAAAAATATATACAGTACATTTCACCTTTATTTAACCAGGTAAGCTAGTTGAGAACAAGTAAAACTGTGACCTGGCCAAGATAAAGCATAGCAGTGCGACACAAACAACAACACAGAGTTACACATGGAATAAACAAGCGTACAGTCAATAACACAATAGAAAAAATGAAGTCTATATACAGTGTGTGCAAATGGCGTGAGTAGGTAAGGCAATAAATAGGCCTTAGTAGCGAAGTAATTACAATTTAGCAGATTAACACTGGAGTGATAGATGAGCAGATGATGATGTGCAAGTAGAGATACCGGTGTGCAAAAGAGCAGAAAAGTAAATAAAACAATATGGGGATGATGTAGGTAGATTGGGTGGGCTATTTACAGATGGACTATGTACAGCTGCAGCGATCGGTTAGCTGCTCAGATAGCTGATGTTTAAAGTTAGTGAGGGAAATATAAGTCTCCAGCTTCAGCGATTTTTGCAATTCCTTCCAGTCACTGGCAGCAGAGAACCAGGAGGGATGGCGGCCAAAGGTGGTGTTGGCTTTGGGGATGACCAGTGAGATATACCTGCTGGAGCGCGTGCTACGGGTGGGTGTTGTTATCGTGACCAGTGAGCTGAGATAAGGCAGAGCTTTACCTAGCATAGACTTATAGATGACCTGGAGCCAGTGGGTCTGGCGACGAATATGTAGCAAGGGCCAGCCGACTAGAGCATACAGGTCGCAGTGGTGGATGGTATAAGGGGCTTTGGTGACAAAACGGATGGCACTGTGATAGACTGCATCCAGTTTGCTGAGTAGAGTAGTGGAAGCTATTTTGTAGATGACATCGCCGAAGTCGAGGATCGGTAGGATAGTCAGTTTTACTAGGGTAAGTTTGGCTTTGTTGCGAAATAGGAAGCCGATTCTAGATTTGATTTTGGATTGGAGATGTTTAATATGAGTCTGGCAGAAGAGTTTACAGTCTAGCCAGACACATAGGTATGTGTAGTTGTCCCCATATTCCAGGTCAGAACCGTCCAGAGTAGTGATGCTAGTGCGGGCAGCGAACGGTTGAAAAGCATGCATTTGGTTTTACTAGCGTTTAAGAGCAGTTGGAGGCCACGGAAGGAGTGTTGTATCGCATTGAAGCTCGTTTGGAGGTTTGTTAACACAGTGTCCAAAGAAGGGCCAGATGTATACAGAATGTGTTGTCTGCGTAGAGGTGGATCAGGGAATCGCCCGCAGCAAGAGCAACATCATTGATGTATACAGAGAAAAGAGTCGGCCCGAGAATTGAACCCTGTGGRACCCCCATAGAGACTGCCAGAGGTCCGGACAACAGGCCCTCCGATTTGACACACTGAAATCTGTCTGCAGAGTAGTTGGTGAACCAGGCGAGACAGTCATTTCAGAAACCAAGACTATTGAGTCTGCCGGTGATTGACAGTCGAAGCCTTGGCCATGTCAATGAAGACGACTGCACAGTACTGTCTTTTATCGATGGCGGTTATGATATCATTTAGTACCTTGAGCGTGGCTGAGGTGCACCCGTGACCAGCTCGGAAACCGGATTGCACAGCGGAGAAGGTACGGTGGGATTCGAAATGGTCAGTGATCTGTTTATTAACTTGGCTTTCGAAGACTTTAGAAAGGCAGGGCAGGATGGATATAAGTCTATAACAGTTTGGGTCGAGAGTGTTACCCCCTTTGAAGAGGGGGATGACCGCGGCAGCTTTCCAATCTTTAGGGATCTCGGACGATACGAAAGAGAGGTTGAACAGACTGGTAAAAGGGGTTGCAACAATGGCGGTGGATCATTTTAGAAAGAGAGGGTCCAGATTGTCTAGCCCAGCTGATTTGTACGATTTCAGGTTTTGCAGCTCTTTCAGAACATCTGCTATCTGGATTTGGTTGAAGGAGAAGCTGGGGATGCTCGGGCAAGTAGCTGCGGGGGGTGTGGAGCTGTTGGCCGATGTTGGGATAGCCAGGAGGAAAGCATGGCCAGCCGTAGAGAAATGCTAATTGAAATTTTCGATTATCATGTATTTATCGGTGGTGACCGTGTTACCTAGCCTCAGTGCAGTGGGCAGCTGGGAGGAGGTGCACTTGTTCTCCATGGACCTTACAGTGTCCCAAAACTTTTTGGAGTTAGAGCTACAGGATGCAAATTTCTGTTTGAAAAAGCTAGCCTTTGCTTTCCTGACTGACTGTGTGTATTGGTTCCTGACTTCCCTGAACAGTTGCATATCGCGGGGACTATTCGATGCTAGTCGGCTGGCCCTCGCTACATGTTCGTCGTCAGACCCACTGGCTCCAGGTCATCTACAAGGCTATGCTAAGTAAAGTGCCGCCTTATCTCAGTTCACTGGTCACGATGGCTACACCCACCCGTAGCACGCGCTCCAGCAGGTGTATCTCACTGATCATCCCTAAAGCCAAAACCTCATTTGGACGCCTTTCCTTCCAGTTCTCTGCTGCCTGCGACTGGTGAGGGGTGATCCACTAATACTAGATAGAGCAACGTGTATGACCAATTTACTCATCATAAAACATTTCATAAAAATAGACAAAGCAT
Source organism: Salvelinus sp. IW2-2015 (assembly GCF_002910315.2). NCBI lineage: Eukaryota > Metazoa > Chordata > Actinopteri > Salmoniformes > Salmonidae > Salvelinus > Salvelinus sp. IW2-2015. The sequence continues at coordinate 24,776,011 of NC_036872.1, read as the reverse complement.
AGCAATGGAAAGACCCAGTTCTTGTGATTTCAGACCATATTTCAGATTTTCTAAGCGTTTTTCAGCGAAAACAATAAATCGATAAGTTAGCATACTACATGTTCCAACGTTACCAGAGCATCGATTCCAGCCAAAGAGCGCTATAACGTAACCACCGCCAAAAAGATATTAATTTTTTCACTAACCTTCTCAGAATTCTTCCGATGACACTCCTGTAACATCATTTTACAACATACATATACAGTTTGTTCGAAAAGGTGCATATTTAGCCATACAAAACCGTGGTTACACAATGAAAATACTAGGAAATCAAGCCTCAATATGTCTGACGTCATCTATCAGAGTGATCTAGTTTAATTAAAAGCTAATCATATACTTGACTAAAAAATACAGGGTTGACAGGAATCGAAAGACAAATTAGTTCTTAATGCAACCGCTGATTTACATTTTTAAAATTATCCTTACTTTTCAAAACAGGGTTGGCCAAGTGAGCTATACCAAACAAAATGGCGATATTTGCGTTTAAAATATTTCGACAGAAACACGGTTTATCATATTAAATATTGCTTACTTTGAGCTGATCTTCCATCATATTCTTGGGCAATGTATCCTTTCTATGTTATAAACGTCTTTTGGTCGATAGATGTCCTCTGTCCTTCGAAATGTCCATCACCACGACCGACACCCTAAAGCGTGTCCAAACTTTCAGAGTGCACGACAAATAAATTCCTCAGAATCGCACTAAACGGATATAAATTGATATAAAACGGTTCAAATTCACTACATTATGATGTTTTTAACAACTATAACGACTGAAAACATGACCGGAGAAATATTGCTGGTTAGAAAACGACTTGGAAGAGACAGGTCCGATGGCCTTCACGCTTGAGGCGCGCGTTGAGAAAGGGCGGTCTCTGTACATTTTGGTCATTTATAATGGCTGTGAACGTCCCATCGATTTCATTGAAAACGTGATGACGTACGAACACCCAGAGGAAGACGTAGGCAGTGTCGGTTTTCTTCATAGCATTCACTGTGGCCTTATAAACAGACCCCAGATCAGAGGTAAAAATTTCTGAAATCTGAACCCTGTCATGAAAAGTGCTGTAGAAATTGTTCTGTACCACTCAAGACAAAATTTCAACTCCTATAGAAACTATAGACTGTTTTCTATCCAATAATAACAATAATATGCATATTGTACGATCAAGAATTGAGTACGAGGCAGTTTAATTTGGAAATTGTA
>NC_036872.1:24738104-24771793 GCF_002910315.2 Salvelinus sp. IW2-2015 | reverse complement strand
CTGGAACGAATTGCAAAAATCTCTGAAGTTGGAGACTTTTATCTCCCTCAACAACTTTAAACATCTCTATCCGAGCAGCTAAACGATCGCTGCAGCTGTACATAGTCCATCGGTATATAGCCCACCCAATTTACCTACTCACCCCCCATACTGCTTTTATTATTTACTTTTCTGCTCTTTTGCACACCAGTATCTCTACTTGCACATGATCATCTGATGATTTATCACTCCAGTGTTAATCTGCTAAATTGTAATTATTCGATTTATTGCCTACCTCCTCATGCCTTTTGCACACATTGTATATAGATTATCTTTTTTTACCCATGTTATTGACTTGTTTATTGTTTACTCCATGTATAACTCTGTGTTGTTGTCTGTTCACACTGCTATGCTTTATCTTGGCCAGGTCGCAGTTGCAAATGAGAACTGTTTCTAACTAGCCTACCTGGTTAAATAAAGGTGAATAAAAAATATAAAAAATAAAAAAATAATTTCAGTCTGCCACAGGATGTTTTTGTGCTGGTCATGGGCAGTCAGTCTGGAGTTAACTATATCTGTTCTTAGTTCTACATTTTTTGAAAGGGGCATTCTTATTTAAGATGGTGAGGAATTACTTTTAACTTTTACTGCCTCAGAAACCCGGATCCGGAGCACCCCCCACCCCCACACACTGATTAGCATAGATAGCTTCAGAAGTAGATAGTAGCATCTAAATATCATTAAATCACAAGTCCAAGACACCAGATGAAAGATACAGATCTTGTGAATAAAGCCACCATTTCAGATTTTTAAAATGTTTTACAGGGAAGACAAAATATGTAAATCTATTAGCTAAACACGTTAGCAAAATACACCACTATTCTAACTCCATCAGTTTCTTACTCCTTCAGTGCTATCACCAATTCGCTCAACTAAGATATTGATAGCCAATAACCTATAAAAAAAACCATCAGATGACAGTCTGATAACATATTCATGGTATAGTATAGTTTTTGTTAGAAAAAAGTGGATATTTCAGGTAGAAATCACAGTTTACATATGCACCGACCATCACAAATCCACTGAATTACTAGATAGAGCAACGTGTATGACCAATTTACTCATCATATAAAACATTCTATAAAAATAGACAAAGCATAGCAATGGAAAGACCCAGTTCTTGTGATTTCAGACCATATTTCAGATTTCTAAGCGTTTTTCAGCGAAAACCAAATAATCGATAAGTTAGCATACTACATGTTCCAACGTTACCAGAGCATCGATTCCAGCCAAAGAGCGCTATAACGTAACCACCGCCAAAAGATATTAATTTTTTCACTAACCTTCTCAGAATTCTTCCGATGACACTCTGTAACATCATTTTACAACATACATATACAGTTTGTTCAAAAGGTGCATATTTAGCCATACAAAACCGTGGTACACAATGAAAATACTAGGAAATCAAGCCTCAATATGTCTGACGTCATCTATCAGAGTGATCTAGTTTAATTAAAAGCTAATCATATACTTGACTAAAAAATACAGGGTTGACAGGAATCGAAAGAACAAATTAGTTCTTAATGCAACCGCTGATTTACATTTTTAAAATTATCCTTACTTTTCAATACAGGGTTGGCCAAGTGAAGCTATACCAAACAAAATGGCGATATTTGCGTTTAAAATATTTCGACAGAAACACGGTTTATCATATTAAATATTGCTTACTTTGAGCTGATCTTCCATCATATTCTTGGGCAATGTATCTTTCTATGTTATAAACGTCTTTTGGTCGATAGATGTCTCTCGTCCTTCGAAATGTCCATCACCAACGACCGACACCCTAAAGCGTGTCCAAACTTTCAGAGTGCACGACAAATAAATTCCTCAGAATCGCACTAAACGGATATAAATTGATATAAAACGGTTCAAATTCACTACATTATGATGTTTTTAACAACTATAACGACTGAAAACATGACCGGAGAAATATTGCTGGTTAGAAAACGACTTGGAGAGACAGGTCGATGGCCTTCAGTGTGAGGCGCGCGTTGAGAAAGGGCGTCTCTGTACATTTTTGTCATTTATAATGGCTGTAACGTCCCATCGATTTCATTGAAAACGTGATGACGTACAGACACCCAGAGGAAGACGTAGGCAGTGTCGGTTCTTTCATAGCATTCACTGTGGCCTTATAAACAGACCCCAGATCAGAGGTAAAAATTTCTGAAATCTGAACCCTGTCATGAAAAGTGCTGTGTAGGAATATCCTGTTGTAAAAAAAAAAATAATGCTAACAGCTCCCCCTATTGACAAAAGGTTAAAGAACGACCAGGCATCCTTGACTGACGGGATGAGGTCAACATCCTTCCAGGATACCCGGGCCGAGGTCGATTAGAAAGGCCTGCTCGCAGAAGTGTTTTAGGGAGCATTTGACAGTGATGAGGGTTGGTCGTTTGACCGCAGACCCATAGTGGATGCAGGCAATGAGGCAGTGATCGCTGAGATCCTGATTGAAAACAGCAGAGGTGTATTTGGAGGGCAAGTTGGTCAGGATAATATCTATGAGGGTGCCCATGTTTACGGATTTAGGGTTGTACCTGGTGGGTTCCTTGATAATTTGTGTGAGATTGAGGGCATCTAGCTTAGATTTTAGGACTGCCGGGGTGTTAAGCATATCCCAGTTTAGGTCACCTAACAGAACAAACTCTGAAGATAGATGAGGGGCAATCAATTCACTTATGGTATCCAGGGCACAGCTGGGAGCTGAGGGGGTCTATAACAGGCAGCAACAGTGAGAGACTTATTTCTGGAGAGATTAATTTTTAAATTTAGAAGCTGGAACTGTTTGGGCATAGACCTGGAAACTATGACAGAACTTTGCAAGCTATCTCCGCAGTAGATTGCAACTCCTCCCCCTTTGGCAGTTCCATCTTGACGGAAAATGTTGTAGTTGGGTATGGAAATCTCAGAATTTTTGGTGGCCTTCCTAAGCCAGGATTCAGACACGGCAAGGACATCAGGGTTGACGGAGTGTGCTAAGGCAGTGAGTAAAACAAACTTAGGGAGGAGGCTTCTGATGTTAACATGCATGAAACCAAGGCTTTTTTGGTTACAGAAATCAACAAATGAGAGTGCCTGGGGACACGCAGGGCCTGGGTTAACCTCCACATCACCCGAGGAACAGAGGAGGAGTAGGATGAGGGTACGGCTACCTGGTTGTCTAGTGTGCTGGGGACAGAGAATAAAAGGAGCACATTTCTGGGCGTGGTAGAATAGATTCAGGGCATAATGTGCAGACAGGGGTATGGTGGGGTGCGGGTACAGTGGAGGTAAACCCAGGCACTGAGTGATGATAAGAGAGGTTGCATCTCTGGACATGCTGGTTATACTGGTTGAGGTCAACGCATGTGTGGGAGGTGGGACAAAGGAGGTATCTGAGGCATGTAGAGTGGGACTAGGGGCTCCGTAGTAAACTAAAACATTGATAACTATCCTAAACAACAGTATACAAGGCATATTGACATTTGAGAGAGACATTAAGCGAGGCATAAAGCAATCACAGGTGTTGATTGGGAGAGCTAGCTAAGACAACAACGGGTAAGACAACAACAGCTAATCAGCTAAGACAACAACAGGTAAAATGGCGATGAATCGGCAGAGGGTCGGTTAACTACACACAGGGCCTGAGTTCGTGGCTAGGGCCGACAGATAAACAAAAAATAAACAAGGTGGAATAACGTGATAAATGAATAGTCCAGCAGGCATCAGCTATGTAGCCAAGTGATCGTAGGGTCCAGTGAACAGCGATAGATGGAACAGGGAACCCGCGGGGTAGTTGTTACTACGCTAGCATGTGGGAGACACGGCGTTTAAAGTTAGCAGGCCGGGGTAAGTAGAAGCGTCTGCTCCGACGTCCGGCAAAGGCCGGTTGAGGGCACAGCGGATGGAATTACGTCTGCGGACCAGTCGTGGTGGTTCGGCGGGGTGCCGTGTCGACAAAGGGTCCCGGCCAGATGGCGAAAGGTATTGTAGTTGTAATAATTTCGCTTGCTAGCCGGGAGATGCGCCTGGCTCGCGGCTAACTGGTGCTAGCTTCAGGGCAGGGGCGTTAGCCACTATATCCACTCGGTAGCAGCTAGCAGCAATGATCCGATGCAAAGGTCAAGAGCTTACGGCAAGTATCCGGTGGAGTAGTGGATTCTAGCCGTGTTGGGGGTAGAGTCCGGGAGGCATCGGCTGAGTAGCCGGGTGATCACAGAGTAGGCCAGGAGGTGGGCCTGGCTCAGGGCTAGCTTCGGGGCTGGCTCACTCGGTGGCAGCTAGCTAGCTGTGATGATCAGGAGTTATGGTCCAGGGTTTACGGCAGGAATCCGGCGTTGTAGTGGAGAAAAACAGTCCGAGGCTGGCAGGTATTATCCAAGCTAAACAAACGGCTGGTGCCTGTGCAGAAGGTAAAGGCCGCTAGCAGTGGCTAGCAAAGACTAAATAGCTAGTAGCTAATTAGCTAGTTAGCTTCTGATGGCTAGCTTCTGATGGAGGTTCTGGCTATAAGGTCTAAAATAACATAGCGGATCTGTATCACATTGAGTGATGCGGGTTACCAGAAGGTATATTTAATTTAAAAATGGAAAAGAGATTGAAAAATAAATTGAAATATATACAAAAAAGACGAAAAATACAAAAAGTAAACGAGAGGACGACAAACCACGTCTGCACTGCTACGCCCACGAACATTCGACCACCCATCAGAGTTGATTGCAATACAGTCTGCTTTCTCGATGAATATCTTGACCTTCACTTGAACTCTGCATCCAGCAAATGAGTAGATAAAGCATGTCTGGTTGGATTGGTGTATGGGACTTTTGTCAGAGGTTGCTTGTTGTGAGCACTGAGGGAACTTTATGCACTTGGCCAGATGATTCTGTATCTTTGTTGCATTCTTCACATATGATTTGGCACAGTATTTGTAAATGTACACAGCTTTTCAGTCTACATTAGCTGCAGTGAAATGTCTCCACACATCAGATAGTGGCCGTGGCATTTTTCTGTAAAATTGTTAAAAAAAAAATATATATATATATACAATTCCATGTACAGATAAATAGTTTAGCAGTTAGATTAAACAACTCAGCTGTACATGTGATGGAAGAGTGCACTCACTGCACATGTGATGGATGAATGCACTGTGCATGCAGAGGGTTGCAATTCCATTGAATTGGGGATAGTTTAATCAAAATATACCACAATACCTAGAATTGCTTTATGTGTATTCCACAAAAAAGGTTCACTGTTATAAGGAAATTTTTTGATGAATTCAAGCAAAACTCCTCAAATTCCAAGGCTTAACTTCCCATGMAAAATTTCCTGAAATTTCCCGACCCTTTGCAACCCTAATAATGAATATGAATTGGGTGGGTTGAGATTATTAAATATAAAATCACTAAACCTCTCTCCAAAAGCTTCACTTATTCAAAAGTTTTACTTGAACTCTAAATGGTTCTCAAGTAGATTACTAATAAAAGCTCATCCATTGTTTAAAATTTGCAGATCTCATTTTCAGATCTCATTGTCTCATTTTCGAATAATTGAAAATGCTACTTTTTTCAAAGTATCTCTCTATTTTAAACAAGCACTGCAGAGCTGGCTACAATATCAATTTCATCCCCCTGAAAAGATATATCAAATATTACAACATATATTATGGCTGAACTCAAATGTGCTGGTTAATAAAATACCTGTATTTATGGGAAAGATGTTTGAAAAGGGTATTTTGTTTTTTAAATATATTGTAAATTGGAATAATAGAGTTATGTATTTCATGGAGTTACCAATTACTTACAGCATTACCCCAAAAATGGAGGAGGCAGGTGGCAGCGGGAGGAGGTAGGGAACTGGTCTGTCTGTCCAATATAAAGGATCAAAACTGGCGGAGGAATAAAAATTGCATAAATAGGAAAGTATACCAGTTTCATTTGAGGACCAGGATGTTGACAGCTGTGCCATACAGATTGCAAAATAGTTGGGAAGAGATTTTAGATGTTCCGATTCCCTGGTACAGTGTGTATGAGTTGATATATAAAAAGACGCAAGATTCAAGACTTCGTGCTTTTCAGCTAAAATTATTATATAGAATTCTTGCCACCAACAAAATGTTGACTACTTGGGGCATACAATCATCGAAGCTCTGCAGATTTTGTTGTGAGGATACAGAATGGATGATTGAGGGGCAGCTCTTGGGAAACTATGGGGGGGATCTTGGATGGTTGAGGGGCAGCTCTTGGGGAACTATGGGGGGGGTCTTGGATGGTTGAGGGCAGCTCTTGGGGGGCTGTGGGGGGGGGGCTTGGATGGTTGGGGGGCAGCTCTTGGGGAACTATGGGGGGTCTTGGATGGTTGAGGGGCAGCTCTTGGGGAACTATGGGGGGGTCTTGGATGGTTGAGGGCAGCTCTTGGGGAACTATGGGGGGGTCTTGGATGGTTGAGGGGCAGCTCTTGGGGAACTGTGAACTTGGAGGGCTGGTGGCCTGGCGGTTGGGAGCTTGGGCCGGTGGCTGATGGACCGCTGGTTCAGGTCCCCGATTTTGACCATGTGGGAGATCTGTCGACATGCCCTTGAGCAGGGCGTTGACCCTGGTTGCTTTTGTGTGTCGAGACTGTGTGTGTGAGTCTGTTAGGAGACTAATGTGATGTAGTTGTTGAGCGGCTTCACTGCAAGTCTATTGTATGATTTAAATATTTTTTTTAACGAAAAATAGACATTCAACCAGTCTTTCACCTCTTTGTAAGGGTTGTTGAGAGGGCCAATACAGAATGTATACTGTTTACTCATTCACCTGCTGTTCCCCTCTGCCCTCTACCACTCTCTCGAGTAGCGCAGTGGTCTAATGTACTGCATCTCAGTGCAAGAGGCGCCAGTGCAGTAATTGGTTCGAGGCTGCATCACATTTGGCTGTGATTGGGAGTCCCATAGGGCGGCGCACAATTGGCCCAGCGTCGTCTGGGATATGTTGTCATTGTAAATAAATATTTCTTCTTAACTGACATGCCTAAAATCTTTAAAAATACCTCTCTTTTCTCTTTCCCTCTCCCTGTCTCTCTCCTCCTCTCCCTACACCTCTAGGACACAGCACAGAGAGCAAGGGTATCTTTGTATCGAGGTGTTTGTGTGTACGAAGGGCAGCTTTATACATAGTGCAGTGGTCTTGCTAAATATTAATGATGGACATAAATAATTGAGGATCTAAACCAGTTGAAGACTGTGAGACCTTGAAGAGGGTACTAGAGGGAGTCTATGGGTTAGAGAGACAGAGCCCTGGACAGGTGAGGTGTGTGTGTGGGGAGGTGGTGGGGGGCGATGGGTTTTCTGGCTATTTCTCGCATGGAATAGCCTTCATTTCTCAGAACAAGAATAGACTGACGAGTTTCAGAAGAAAGTTCTTTGTTTCTGGCCATTTTTAGCCTGTAATTGAACCTACAAATGCTGATGCTCCAGATACTCAAAAAGTCTAAAGAAGGCAGTTTTATTGCTTCTATATTTATATAACAGTTTTCAGCTGTGCTAACATAATTGCAAAAGGGTTTTCTAATGATCAACTAGCCTTTTAAAATTATAAACTTGGATTAGCTAACACAACGTGCCATTGGAACACAGGAGTGATGGTTGCTGATAATGGGCCTCTGTACGCCTATGTAGATATTCCATAAAAAAATCTGCCGTTTCCAGCTACAATAGTCTTTTACAACATTAACAATGTCTACACTGTATTTCTAATCAATTTTATGTTATTTTAATGGATAAAAAAAAAATATATATTTCAAAAACAGTGACCCCAAACTTTTGAACGGTAGTGTATATTGTAACCTGTCTTTTGAAGGGGGCTGGCCAAGGGGCCTACACAGCTGGGACCACGGAGGTGATGCATGCGTTTATCGTCCTCTGGGTTTGTATGCTTGTTTGGTTTCAAACATCAACCTAAAAAAAAAATGTTCTTCCCATCTCATGTTAATACTCCTTGGCAAGACATCCTCTTTTTGATGATCAGGCATTGAGGAGTTGAAGGAAAAGCTGATGTGACTGAGTGTGGTATTGGGGGAAAGTCAGCTCAGGAACTCTTCAGATGTCATTGGCTTGTTAGCTCCTTTATTCTAAAGTGGTCACTAACATTTTTTGAGCCGAGATCACTTTCTCAGTCAAAATGCAGGCCGAGATCAAAATGTTTTTTAAACATTACTTTAAAAAATGTAAGCCTATGCAACATTAACTAGTTTTGTAGCAACGAGGTGTAGGCTATAGGCCCAATACATTATCACTGCATATTGGCTGTGCTTGAATTGGCCTGCCGATGGAATTACAATGTGGTTCGTCTCATACAACAATTTTAAATTAGGTGAATGATCACACTGGTAATAGATAGCTGTGCCTCACAAGTAATTTAACAAACTAAGGGAGCATACATTAAAATAATAATTTGCTTTTTATTGTACTGGACTGATGGTGCATGCATCTGATGGTCAGTCTCAGCAGAGGGAGATTGACCAAAAAGGAGACATTGTCTTCCAGATGGCGAAACTCGAGTCGCACTTAATTATTTCTGCGTCATGCACCAATTCATGTTGTTACTCCTATTACCAGAGAACGTGAAAAAAAAATACTTTTACAAAAGACATCAGCCGCTAATAATAATGCAAGCCTATTGATACACTTTATAGCGCGAGTGGATAGGGAAAGCACGTTTTATGGCTAATAAAGGTGTTGAATAAAGTGTTGACAGTACTGAATAAACAAACTTAAATAGGAACTCACTCATAAAAACACCAGCTCTTTGCTGTATTCGTTGACAGTCTCTTATGGTTATATACGTTTTTAAATCTCAGCGTCAACTTCACTGTGGGCTCTTGGAAGCTGCATGGTAATCTGAGATAGTGGTGCCAGGAAAATAACCTCTCCCTCAATGTAAACAAAACTAAGGAGCTGATCGTGGACTTCAGGAGACAGCAGAGAGAGCATGTTCCCATCTACATTTACCGCAGTGGAGAAGGTGAAAAGCTTCAGGTTCCTCGGCGTACACATCACTGACAATCTGAAATGGTCCGCTCACACAGACAGTGTGCTGAAGAAGGCGCAAAAGTGCCTCTTCAACCTCAGGAGACTCGGCTAGGCCGAAATTTGGCTTGGCCCCTATGACCCTCACAAACTTTTACAGATGTACAATTGAGAGCATCCTGTCGGGCTGTATCACCACCTGGTACAGCAACTGCAACGCCGTCAACCGCAGGTCTCTCCAGAGGATGGGGTGGTCTGCCCAACACATCACCGGGGGCACACAGCCTGCCCTCCAGGACATTTACAGCACCCGATGTCACAGGAAGGCCAAAAAGAACATCAAGGACATCAACCATCCGAGCTACGGCCTGTTCACCCTGCTATCATCCAGAAGGCGAGGTCAGTACAGGTGCATCAAAGCTGGGACCGAGACTGAAAAACAGCTTCTATCTCAAGGCCATCAGACTGTTCAATAGCCATCACTAGCCGGCTACCACACGGGTACTCAACCCTGCACCTTAGAGGCTGCTGCTCTATGTACAGTTGTAGCCAAAAGTTTTGAGAATGACACAAATATTAATTTTCACAAAGTCTGCTGCCTCAGTTTGTATGATGGCAATTTGCATATACTCCAGAATGTTATGAAGAGTGATCAGATGAATTGCAATTAATTGCAAAGTCCCTCTTTGCCATGCAAATTAACTGAATCCCCAAAAAACATTTCTACTGCATTTCAGTCCTGCCACAAAAGGACCAGCTGACATCATCTCAGTGATTCTCTCGTTAACACAGGTGTGAGTGTTGACGAGGACAAGGCTGGAGATCAGTCTGTCATGCTGATTGAGTTTGAATAACAGACTGGAAGCTTCAAAAGGAGGGTGGTGGTTGGAATCATTGTTCTTCCTCTGTCAATCATGGTTACCTGCAAGGAAACACGTGCCTTCATCATTGCTTTGCACAAAAAGGGCTTCACAGGCAAGGATATTGCTGCCAGTAAGATTGCACCTAAATCAACCATTTATCGGATCATCAAGAGCTTCAAGGAGAGCGGTTCAATTGTTGTGAAGAAGGCTTCAGGGCACCCAAGAAGGTCCAGCAAGCGCCAGGACCGTCTCCTAAAGTTGATTCAGCTGCGGGATCGGGGCCCCACCAGTACAGAGCTTGCTCAGGAATGGCAGCAGGTAGGTGTGAGTGCATCTGCACGCACAGTGAGGCGAAGACTTTTGGAGGATGGCCTGGTGTCAAGAAGGGCAGCAAAGAAGCCACTTCTCTCCAGGAAAAACACCAGGGACAGACTGATATTCTGCAAAAGGTTTGTTTGGGGCATCCGGAAAAAAGCTTGTCCGGAGAAGACAAGGTGAGCGATACCATCAGTCCTGTGTCATGCCAACAGTAAAGCATCCTGAGTCCATTCATGTGTGGGGTTGCTTCTCAGCCAACGGGGTGGGCTCACTCACAATTTCCCTAAGAACACAGCCATGAATAAAGAATGGTACCAACACATCCTCCGAGAGCAACTTCTCCCAACCATCCAGGAACAGTTTGGTGATGAACAATGCCTTTTCCAGCATGATGGAGCACCTTGTCATAAGGCAAAAGCTAAGTGGCTTGGGGAACAAAACATCGATATTTTGGGTCCATGGCCAGGAAACTCCCCAGACCTTAATTAATCCCATTGAGTACTTGTGGTCAATCCTCAACAGGCGGGTGGACCAACAAAAACCCACAAATTCTGACAAACTCCAAGCATTGATTATGCAAGAATGGCCTGCCATCAGTCAGGATGTGGCCCAGAAGTTAATTGACAGCATGCCAGAGCGGATTGCAGAGGTCTTGAAAAAGAAGGGTCAACACTGCAAATTAAATGTTTTATTTTATTTCACCTTTATTTAACCAGGTAGGCTAGTTGAGAACAAGTTCTCATTTACAACTGTGACCTGGCCAAGATAAAGCACAGCAGTTCGACAAATACAACAACACAGAGTTACACATGGAATCAACAAACATACAGTCAATAAAGAAAAAATAAAACCCTATATATAGTGAGTGCAAATGAGGTAAGATAAGGGAGGTAAGGCAATAAATAGGCCATGGTGGCGAAGTAATCACAGTATAGCAATTAGACACTGGAATGGTAGATGTGCAGAAGATTAATGTGCAAGTAGAGATACTGGGGTGCAAAGGAGCAAGATAAATAAATAAATACAGTATGGGGATGAGGTAGTTAGATGGGCTGTTTACAGATGGGCTATGTACAGGTGCAGTGATCTGTGAGCTGCTCTGACACCTGTTGCTTAAAGCTAGTGAGGGAGATATAAGACTCCAGCTTCAATGATTTTTTGCAGTTCGTTCCTGTCATTGGCAGCAGAGAACTGGAAAGAAAGGCTGCCAAAGGAGGAATTTGGGGGCTTTGGGGGTGACCAGTGAGATATACCTGCTGGAGCGCGTGCTACGGGTGGGTGCTGCTATGGTGACCAGTGAGCTGAGATAAGGCGGGGCTTTATCTAGCAGACACTTGTAGATGACCTGGAGCCAGTGGGTTTGGCAACGAGTATGAAGCGATGGCCAGCCAACGAGAACATACAGGTCGCAGTGGTGGGTAATATATGGAGCTTTGGTGAAAAAATGGATGACACTGTGATAAACTGCATCCAATTTGTTGAGTAGAGTGTTGGAGGCTATTTTATAGATGACATCGCCGAAGTCGAGGATCGGTAGGATGGTCAGTTTTACGAAGGTATGTTTGGCAGCATGAATGAAGGATGCTTTGTTGCGAAATAGGAAGCCGATTCTAGATTTAATTTTGGATTGGAGATGCTTAATGAGAGTCTGGAAGGAGAGTTCACAGTCTAGCCAGACACCTAGGTATTTGTAGTTGTCTCCATATTCTAAGTCAGAACTGTCCAGAGTAGTGATGCTGGACGGGCGGGCAGGTGCGGGCAGTGATCGGTTGAAAATATTGTTTCTTTGCATCAACTTCATGTAATTGTTAATAAAATGCTAAATATGAAATGCTTGTAATTATACTTCAGTATTCCATAGTAACATCTGACAAAAATATCTAAAGACACTGAAGCAGCAAACTTTGTGAAAATTAATATTTGTGTCATTCTCAAAACTTTTGGCCACGACTGTACATATACATGGAATCACTGGTCACTTTAAATGGAACACTAGTCACTTTAATAATGTTTACATACTGTTTTACTCATTTCATATGTATATATTGTATTCTACTGCATTTTAATCAATGCCACTCAGAATAATATTGCCACTCGTCCTAATATTTATATATTTCTTAATTCAATTATTTTACTTTAGATTTGTGTGTATTGTTGTGAAATGTTAGATACTACTGCACTGATGAAGCTAGGAACACAAGCATTTCGCTACACCCGCAATAACATCTGCTAAATATATGTATGTGACCAATAACATTTTATTTTATTTTGATTTGATATCTGATTGGCCAAGGAGAGGCCTATAGGTGCACTTGATTTGCTCTCAGGGCCCCGCTGGGTAGGCGGAGTTTGTACCTTCAGACACATAACATTTTTCACTTGAACCCCCCCCCCAAAAAATAACAGGAACGCAATGCTTCATCAAAGACAGTAGAAACTCAGTTGCTTTATTGTTGGGTTTTTATAGAAATATTTGGCGATCGACTAGGAATGCTTGGAGAACAACCAGTAGATCACAATCGACCGGTTGGTGGCCACTTTTCTAAAGGCTGTATTCTACTCCTCTTTCAAGTAGTAAACAAGTGAGCGTGTTTCTTCTGTGTTTTTTTTAACAGTGAGTGTGCCTATGCTCCTGTGTGAGTTGTCCTCCAGGTACTCTCTCTCTCTCTGTGTGTGTGTGTGTGTGTGTGTGTGTGTGTGTGTGGTAATTGTGTGGTGTGTGTGTGTGTGTGTGTGTGTGTGTGTGTGTGTGTGGTGTGTGCAAGGGAAAGTGATGGGAATGGATGTTGGGTAATTGCAGTGTAATTAGTAGCATTTGCCAGGCGGACAGTAAGTGATTGTGAAGTGGTTGGTACATTCAGTACTAACACTGTTCACACACACACAACACACACACACACACACACACAACACACACACACACACACCACCACACACACACACACACACACACACACACCACACACACACACACACACACACACACACACACACACACACACACACACACACAGTTAATAAGAGGACAGCTTTTCCTGACATACAGCTCATCTCCGACCAGAAGAATAGCAGGCAGTCATTAACCCCTAACACATTCACTCACATGAATACACATATGCACACATACACAGACACACACACAAATCAATCAATCAATCAAATGTATTTATAAAGCCCTTTTTACATCAGCAAATGTTACAACGTGCTATACAGAAACCCAGCCTAAAACCCCAAACAGAAAGCCATACATATGTACAAGCATGGTGGCTAGGAAAAACTCCCTAGAAAGGCAGGAACCTAGGAAGAAACCTAGAGAGGGACCAGGCTCTGAGGGGTGGCCAATCCTCTTCTGGCTGTGCTGGGTGGAGATTATTAGAGTACATGGCTATTAAGGCCAGATTGTTCTTCAAGATGTTCAAACGTTCATAGATGACCATCAGGGTCAAATAATAATCACAGTGGTTGTAGAGGGTGCAACAGGTCAGTTGAGTAGGCTGCATAGATTTCATGACTAGAAGCTCAAAAGACAAAAACGTCATTTTTCTTTTTTGTAACTTGAAATTTGCTATCGTAAATGTTAGCAACACCTCCGCCTTTGCGGGATGCYCGGGGGATATGGTCACTAGTGTAACCAGGAGGTGAGGCCTCATTTAACACAGTAAATTCATCAGGCTTAAGCCATATTTCAGTCAGGGCAATCACATCAAGATTATGATCAGTGATTAGTTCATTGACTATAACTGCCTTMGAAGTGAGGGATCTAACATTAAGTAGCCCTATTTTGAGATGTGAGGTATRACYATCTCTTTCAATAATGGCAGGAATGGAGGAGGTCTTTATTCCAGTGAGATTGCTAAGGCGAACACCGCCATGTTTAGTTTTGCCCAACCTAGGTCGAGGCACAGACACGGTCTCAATGGGGATAGCTGAGCTGACTACACTGACTGTGCTAGTGGCAGACTCCACTAAGCTGGCAGGCTGGCTAACAGCCTGCTGCCTGGCCTGCACCCTATTTCATTGTGGAGCTCGGGGAGTTAGAGCCCTGTCTATGTTCGTAGATAAGATGAGAGCACCACTCCAGCTAGGATGGAGTCCGTCACTCCTCAACAGGCCAGGCTTGGTCCTGTTTGTGGGTGAGTCCCAGAAAGAGGGCCAATTATCTACAAGTTCTATCTTTTGGGAGGGGCAGAAAACAGTTTTCAACCAGCGATTGAGTTGTGAGACTCTTCTGTAGAGCTCATCACTCCCCCTAACTGGGAGGGGGCCAGAGACAATTACTCGATGCCGACACATCTTTCCTGCTGATTTACACGCTGAAGCTATGTTGCGCTTGGTGACCTCTGACTGTTTCATCCTAACATCGTTGGTCTCGACGTGGATAACAATATCCCTATACTCTCTACACTCGCCAGTTTTAGCTTTAGCCAGCACCATCTTCAGATTAGCCTTAACGTCGGTAGCCCTGCCCCCTGGTAAACAGTGTATGATCGGTGGATGATTTGTTTTAAGTCTAATACTGCGGATAATGGAGTCGCCAATGACTAGGGTTTTCAATTTGTCAGAGCTAATGGTGGGAAGCTTCGGCATCTCAGACCCCGTAACGGGAGGAGTAGAGACCAGAGAAGGCTCATTCTCTGACTCCGACTTGCTGCTTAATGGTGAGAACCGGTTGAAAGTTTCTGTCAGCTGAATGAGCGACACCGGTTGAGCATTCCTACAGCATTTCCCTCCAGAAGCCATGAGAAAGTTGTCCAGCTGCGGGGACCGTGCGAGGGGATTTATACTACTATCTGTACTTACTGGTGGCACAGACGCTGTTTCATCCTTTCCTACACTGAAATGACCCTTGCCTAACGATTGTGTCTGAAGCTGGGCTTGCAGCACAGCTATCCTCGCCGTGAGGCGATTGTTCTCCTGTATATTATGAGTACAGCGACTGCAATTAGAAGGCATCATGTAAATGTTACTACTTAGCTTCGGCTGTCCAGATAAAGCGTCTGGAGGGAAAAAGTTGAATGAAAAAAAGTTGAGTGAGGGAAAAACAAAAAAATATAAACGGTAATTAAAAAATAAAAACCATAAAGTTGTCAGGTAGCAAAGTAAGGTTAGCAACAAAACGCATAGCAGCACGTAAACAAGTCTGCAAGTTGTGACCAGAAATGACACGTTCAGTAGTGTGGTCAGGTGTGGTCATCATTACTTATATGGTCGAGAGCTGGTCACTGCTGAAACTGACCACAAACCACTCATTGCCATATTCAGTAAACCTTTCCTCAACGCGCCCAAGAGGCTTCAAAGCATGCTCCTGACTCTGCAAAACTACAGCCTGAAGGTCATCTACAATCCAGGACCAGAGATGTACATCAGCGACACACTGAGCAGGGCAACAGCACAATGTACAGGCAGAGGCACTGCCTATCAGCGGCATGCCATCTGTTCGCTACAGCAGGAACCACAAGATGTTCAACAGATCAATCAGGCAGACTACTTAACCTCTCTTGGGTAGGGGGCAGTATTTTGACGTCCGGATGAAAAGCGTGCCCAAAGTAAACTGCCTGTTACTCAGGCCCAGAAGCTAGGATATGCATAGAGATTTGGATAGAAAACACTCTAAAGTTTCTAAAACTGTTAAAATTATGTCTGTGAGTATAACAGACCTGATATGGCAGGCGAAACACCGAGGACAAACAACCCCCCACCAAAAAAAATAATCTGCCTTCCCCTATTTTCAATGGCCATCACTTTTATTATAGGGCCAAGTCCTCCCAGATTGCAGTTCCTAGGGCTTCCACGAGATGTCAACAGTCTTTAGAAAGGGTTTCAGGCTTGTTTTTTGAAAAATGAGCTAGGAGTTATAGTTTTTCAATGTGTCTCTCAATAGAACTGTAGTCCTGTGGCACGCGTGGATGAGGGCGCGCACTTCGTTATTTATCACCGGTATTGAACATACAACATTCCGTCTTAAATTGTATAGTTTATTTACATATTAGGGTACCTGAGGATTGATTAGAAACATTGTTTGACTTGTTTGGACGAAGTTTACCGGTAACTTTTGGGATTCCTTAGTCGGCATGTTGAACGAGCGTTATGGGTGGATTTTCATGAATGTTTAATATTACGATTTTTGTATTTTGAATTTCACGCTCTGCAATTTCACCGGATGTTGTCGAGGTGGGGCGAGGTGGGTGAAACGATAAGGATGAACCTGCTGCCAGGAGACCACACAGYACTTTGGAGGCTGGGCACGTGCCTACAGAGAGTTGCACCACGTTCTTACTTGGTGGATGTTGGTGGCTCCCTCTATCGTCGCAATCGGGTGGATCTGCGCGTAGCAGAGCAGACAAACCAGAACACACCATACACTCACCTAGATGAGCTGGATCACAGTCCAGGCCTAAGGGTAAGGGGCGCAGAATTGAGACATGAGCCAACTGAAGGTGAGGCTTCTACCCCACCAAGCTCTCCAGCTCGTGGCCCTAATCCTACCCCTGTCAGAGTCAATACTTACTCACGGGTGGGTCGGCTGTGCAAGCCACTGGACAGGCTTACTCTGTAAGCAAGACACTGTGTTAACTTGTCCTCTGTTTATATATAAAATAAAATAAATTACTTAAATAAAAAAGAGGAAGATGACAACTGAAGTAAAAAGAAAATGTCTTGCTTTTTCAATTGTTATGACTTAACTGTTAAGAACTTAATGTTATGCCGTTATGTTTACACTTTCTATTGAAAAGGATGTTGTTACGCAGTCTAGTTGATAGGTAATCGACTAGCTGGACTGTTCCCCAGACTCTGTGTGTAAGGATTTGTACAATGCTTGAACAAGGCTATTGAACTTGACATTGGTGTCTGTCTTTATTCCTTTATCCAACATATCATACTGAAACAGGAAGGGGTCTGAAAACTTTCCAAATGCACGGTATACTGTGTTTTTTTTTCAGGATTTGGGAAATTCTCCCACAAACCCATTTTCATATCAGGTGACCCCACATGGGGCCGGGACCCCTCGTTTGGGAACCGCTGGGTTAAGGTGTTGGCTTGACAGTCGCTAGAAATACCGGTGGATAATGCTGGAAATACCGGTCCAATAAATTACAAATATATATATATAAACCAAAACAACTTGCCCTAATCATGATTATATAATCCTTGCCGAGGCACTGTGGTTGTGGGTGTGTGTATATGTTTCTGTCTGACTCTCGATCTACAGACGAGACTGTCATTCTCTTTGCAGGACCACTTCTGCTTTGGTCTACACAGCATCAAAGACAAGTAAAAGCGTCCCTTATCATGCTCCATCTCTCTCTCTCTCTCTGTGTTACTCTTGTTCTATTGCTCTCTGTCTCTTCCGTCACCCTGCTACTCTTTCATTCTGTTCATCTCTCTCCTCTCCTTTCACCCTTCTATCTGCTACCACCACACAATTATTATTTTTTTCATTTTTTTTTTTTTCTCTTCTGTTCGTTCCTTTACTCCTTACATTTGTATTACTTTTATGTCCAAAAACGATTGAGATGCCACATTCATGGGAGCTCATTTCTTTCTCCCCCTCCCTTTCTATTTATCAGAAAAGCTAACTTCTCTCTTTCTCTGCCTCGTTCTTCCTCTTCTCTCTGTCTCTCTTTCTTTATCTGCTAGAAGCTTATTTATCCTCCAGGAGCCAATCTAGAAGTGACTGATCCTCTCATCTCTTTGGCATTAGCACGGCAGGGACAGCCCATAATATTAACTCCACCAATAAAACTGATGAAGGTAATAAAGATACAGACGATCATTACCTGAGCTGATAATATAACTAATGGAAGAGGAGAGGGATCTCTCTGTCATCTGAATTACACACACACACACACACACACACACACACACACACACACACACACACACACACAACACACACAGACATAATTAGGCCTAAAGGGAATGAAATATAGTGCAACAATCAAATCATAGAGCTTGTGTAATAACTTTTGAGATTTATGAGTAGGGACAGACAGAGATGGAGAATTTTCTGAAGCCCCAGAGAGATTCTGATATGTTCAAAAAACGATTGGAATCTATTCAAATCAGAGCCAACGCTTCCCTGAAGAATATATTTGGCGCTAATCAGAAGACAGCCTGTGAATCGTGAATCTGCCGTTCAGATCATCTCATCCTACAATCCTTCTGGATATGAAAACTGTAAATTTGAGCCAAACTTTGTCAAGACTTCCTGTCCTCCTCATCATATTTTGCCAAGAAAGAGCTGACAGCAGAGGAAAGTTGGGAGAGAGAGACAGACAGACAGTCCTGTCATGTTGCCTCAGCACATTCTCTCATCAGTATTAATCAATACAGCAGAACCAATAATTAGTGTCTCTGACAGAGAGGGAGAAGAGAAGAGGGCGAGACAAGGAGAGAAAGAAGGGGTAGAATGAGAGTAAGAGGGAAGAGGAGGAGAGGAGGGGATAGGAGGAGAAGAGGACGGGAGGGAACAGGAGTAGAGGATGGGAAGTAGGGGAAGATGGGGTAGGACAAGAAAAAGAGGGAGGAGAGGAAGATGGGATCGTATGATAGGAAAAGGAGAGGAGGAGGAGGAGAAAAGGGAGATAAGAAGAGAGAAAGAGGAGGTAGGACGAGAGGAAGAGGAGAGGAGTGGAGGAAGAATAGAGAGGAGAGGAATGAAAGGATGAGACATGGAGGAAAACTAGCTACTCCTGTCAGAAACATTTCAGTCTGGACGTCATGCATGAACTGACCTGACTGACTGTGTGTTAAAACGATGGGCCACTTCACAGCATCCACACCTGATTGTGTTTAACAAAGCTAGGCAGCCATCCACAAATGAGATGTGTCCAGACTAATGCCACGTTGTTAGTAGGATCACCACAACAAATGACACAGACTGCATTTCATGATCACACCAGACTAATTGCTGCTGTTGCTGAGATTGATGTCATGAAAAATGTAATAAAGATCATCACACACTCTATATATGCTCCTAATAATTTAGTGGGACTTTCTTTCTCTCTCTCTGATTGATTGGGCCAATAATTACATTGGTAGCTCATTTTAGATGGCAGGCAGTTCTCTATCTATCTCTCTCTGTCTTTCACTCCTCTTAGACCTCCTCTCTCTCAGGCTCAGGGGAGTTAATCATACAGGACATCCCTGCTGCCCCTCAAATCTCCCATAAACCTGGCACTGCATTCACTCTCTTTGCCTATCTGACAGGTGTGCCCCTAGACCAATCAAAAGCCTTGTTGAATTACAACTCTGGTGAGATCCTCTAAACTGTGCATTCCCCTTCCTGTTCTTAAACTCTAAGTCCTTAAATGGCACCCTATTCCCTCCCTATGGGCTCTGGTCAAAACTAGTGCCCTATAGGGATTAAGGTGGCATTTGGGACTCAGTGTGTATGAACAGGAGTGTCAATAGAGCCAGTATGACATCATGAAGTGGTTGTATTGATCCTGGCCAGGTTAGAACACATCAAACAGCCAGCTGCCTGTGGGCCAATGGAAGCTCAATAAAACATGAAGTGTATCTATGGTCTGGATCCGCTGCCTGGGAGACCTCGCATTTCATTGTTTCTTCCTGTCACACCCTGATCTGTTTCACTTGTCTTTGTGCTTGTCTCCACCCCCCTCCAGGTGTTGCCCATCTTCCACATTATCCCCTGTGTATTTATACCTGTGTTCTCTGTTTGTCTGTTGCCAGTTCATTTTGTTTGTGAAACCTACCAGCGTTTGTTCCCCTGCTCCTGCCTGTTTCTTGCTCCTGTTTTCTAGTCCTTCCCGGTAATGACCGTTCTGCCTGCCCTGACCCTGAGCCTGCCTGCCGTTCTGTACCTTCCCCCACCCTCTCTGGATTATTGACCCCTGCCTGCCTTTGACCTGTCYTTTGTCTGCCCCTGTTTAAGAAATAAACTTTTGTTTCTTCGACACTGTCTGCATCTGGGTCATACCTGAAACATGTTACAACTAAATTCAGCAAAAAAAGAAACATCCTCTCACTGTCAACTGCGTTTATTTTCAGTTAACTTAACATGTGTAAATATTTGTATGAACATAACAAGATTCAACAACTGAGACGTAAACTGAACAAGTCCCACAGACATGTGACTAACAGAAATCGAATAATGTGTCACTGAACAAAGGGGGATCAAAATCAAAAGTAATAGTCAGTATCTGGTGTGGCCACCAGCTGCATTAAATACTGCAGTGCATCTCCTTCTCATGGACTGCGCCAGATTTGCCAGTTCTTGCTGTGAGATGTTACCCCAATCTTCCACCAAGGCACCTGCACGTTCCTGGACATTTCTGGGGGGGAATGGCCCTAGCCCTCACCCTCCGATCCAACAGGTCTCAGACATGCTCAATGGGATTGAGATCTGGGCTCTTTGCTGGCCATGGCAGAACACTGACATTCCTCTCTTGCAGGAAATCACGCACAGAACGAGCATTGTCATGCTGGAGGGTCATGTCAGGATGAGCCTGCAGGAAGGGTACCACATGAGGGAGGTGGATGTCTTCCCTGTAACGCTAAGCGTTGAGATTGCCTGCAATGACAACAAGCTCAGTCCGATGATGCTGTGACACACCGCCACAGACCATGATGGATCCTCCACCTCCAAATCGATCCCGCTCCAGAGTACAGGCCTCAGTGTAACGCTCATTCCTTTGACGATAAATGCAAATCCGACCATCACCCCTGGTGAGACAAAACCATGACTCGTCGGTGAAGAGCACTTTTTGCCAGTCCTGTCTGGTCTGGCGACGGTGGGTTTGTGCACATAGGCGACGTTGTTGCCGGTGATGTCTGGTGAGGACCTGCCTTACAACAGGCCCACAAGCCTTCAGTCCAGCCTCTCTCAGCCTATTGCAGACAGTCTGAGCACTGATGGAGGGATTGTGCATTCCTGGTGTAACTTGGGCAGTTGTTGTTGCCATCCTGTACCTGTCCCGCAGGTGTGATGTTTGGATGTACCGATCCTGTGCAGGTGTTGTTACACGTGGTATGCCATTGCGAGGACAATCAGCTGTCAGTCCTGTCTCCCTGTAGTGCTGTCTTATGCATCTCACAGTACGGACATTGCAATTTATTTACCTGGCCACATCTGCAGTCTTCATGCCTCCTTGCAGCATGCCTAAGGCATGTTCACACAGATGAGCAGGGACCCTGGGCATCTTTCTTTTGGTGTTTTTCAGAGTCAGTAGGAAGACCTCTTTAGTGTCCTAAGTTTTCATAACTGCTTAACCTCTGTAAGCTGTTAGTGTCTTAACGACCGTTCTACAGGTGCATGTTCATTAATTGTTTATGGATCATTGAACAAGCATGGGAAACAGTGTTTAAACCCATTACAATGAAGATCTGTGAAGTTATTTGGATTTTTACAAATTATCTTTGAAAGACAGAGTCCTGAAAAAGGGACTCTTTTTTTGCTGAGTTTAGTACACTGTCCACTCACTCTCCCCCAAAGGCCTATGGCCTGGAACCAGGGCATGGCACAGCCAAGGATAGACAACTAAATGCAGGGGTAGAATTTCCCTAAGGGTTGTTAAAGGATTTGGATGCTGGGGATTGACAGTGGAAGGTAAGGGTAAATGGCTGACGTTTTGGGGTGTGGGGCAATTGCAAAAAGGCTGACATTTGATCTGATTCAATTTTACTCGGGGTTAATAATTTAATTCTACACAATGGTATATGGCTCTGCCTTATGTTGCTCTCTGACACACACACACTCACTCACTCACTCACTCACTCTCTCACTCACTCACTCACTCACTCACTCACTCATTCACTCACTCACTCACTGAGTCACTCACTGACTCACTCACTCACTCATGCACTCACTCACGCACTCACTCACTCACACACTCTCGCTCTCTCTCTCTCTCTCGCTCTCTGACTGCTTACAAATACATTCTCTCTTTCAGTGGAGATATACAGGTTTATAAAAGAAGGGGAATTGAATCTCCTATCTTTGGCAGAACACAATCTTTTCCCCTGAAATGAATCTTTGCTTTATCGAGTATTTATTTGCTTTATCGTCCCTCGCCACTGTTCTATCACTTTAATCCAGAGCTAAACAACACTTTTCCTCCCTTCAGACAGACTGAAGTTACAAAAAAAACACAGACATAAATGCATCAAATGCAAGAACTTTGCTCCAAAGCAATATCAGTTCCCATTGGCTGAGGTGACCTTAACATTGTGGCAATAACAAGGAAGCCAAAGTGCCAAAGGTTGGGAATAAAGTAATTGATAAGAGATCAAACAAAATGTTTTCTCAGGACTCTTTTGTTGAAGATGTAAAAAATCTATGTTGGTCTGATGTGTATGAGGAAGTGAATCAAGATGCAGCACTGGAATATTTGTACAATTATTCATGTCAATTGTTGCCAAGCATGCACCTGTTAAGAAATTAACTGTGAGAACAGTTAGAGACCCCTGGATTGATGATGAATTGAACATTTGTATGGTTCCAAGAACTTATGCAAAAAAAGGTGGCAAACAAGTCAGACTGCTCAGCTAATTGGATGACATACTGTCAATTGAGACATTTTGAGACTAAACTTAACAAAAAGAAGAATAAATGATATAACCAAACCAAGACAAATTACATGAAACACAATGGGAAAAGTCTTTGGAGTACCTTAAATGATGGATCATTTATAGCAAAACCTTTCGATATTGCCAATCATTTCAATTACTATTTCATTAGAAAAGTGGAAAAAATCTGAAGTGAAATGACAACATTGAACAGTGAACCTGTCACGCCCTGACCATAGTTTGCTTTGTATGTGTCTATGTTAGTTGCTTGTGTCAGCACATTTCTTATATAGCTTCACGTTCGTTGTTCGTTTATTGTTTTGTATAGTTTGTTCAGTGTTCTCTGTATATTAAATTCATGATGAACACATACCACGCTGCATTTTGGTCCTCCGATCCTTCCAACTACTCCTCCTCAGACGAGGAGGAAGACGAACGTGACAGAACCATCATATTTTTGTATAAAATACAGTAACAGACAAAAGTTTGGACTCAGCTACTCATTCCAGGGTTTTTCTTTATTTTTACTATTATTTTACATTGTAGAATAATAGTGAAGACATCATAACTATGAAATAACACATATGGAATCATGTAGTAACCAAAAAAGTGTTAAACATATCAACATATATTTTATATTTCAGATTCTTCGAAGTAGCCACCCTTTCCTTGATGACAGCTTTGCACACTCTTGGGATTGTGCAAAGGGACCAAAACGTCCCTTTGTGTGCTCCCACCACTTCTTTGACCAGAAGCCTACAGTGGAGCATCCTTACCCAGAAAAATGGCTTGGCTATGATGCTCCAATCGTGAAGAAGCGTCAGGCGTTGGTCAGGCAGTCATCAGTGACAGGTCAGCCAAATGCTTGAGCAGTTTGCCTGCTCTCATGTTGTGTCTCCCTCTTGCTCTTGTATCTAAGCACAGTCTCATAATAGCACTATTTATTTCCTCTACAACTCAATAAAAAATTCCCATTTTATATATACTTAATTATTATGATTGTTAAATATTATTAGGAGCGTTCATGCAGTATGGTGTTTTATTGTACGGTTTAGTTATTACTTGTCCTTGTTTAACAAGCCATACTGATATCTTAACAGATGACACAACAGGCTCAAGTGTTCACCAAACTGAAAATGGGGATCGAGCAGCAATGAGGGCTCTTCGATATTGCACCTGTCGGAAAACTTCCAGTTTGGTGGAGCACCATTTCCGTTCCAATTTTCTGAAAGCTTGCTTCAGGGCTCTGTGTTTTCTGTATACCAGGGAGCACATTTCTTGCGTCAAATGTTTTTTGTTTTTAGGGGTGCAACTGCATCTAGGGTATTATGCAAGGTTCAATTAAGATCCTCAGTTAGGTGATTAACCGATTTTTGTACTCCGACGTCCTTGGGTAGGTGGAGGGAGTTTGGAAGGGCATCTAGGAATCTTTGTCACGACTTCTGTCGAAGTTAGTCCCTCTCCTTGTTCGGGCGGCGTTCGGCGGTCGACGTCACCGGCTTTCTAGTCGCCACCGATCCATGTTTCATTTTCGTTTTGTTTTGTCTTCATTATACACACCTGGTTTCCATTCCATAATCAATGTTCCTTATTTAACCCTCTGGCTTCCCTTTCTGTTTTGTGCGTGATTGTCGTTGTCATGGTGGTTCGTTATTTTTTGTGCTCTGGATATCTGTATTTTCCTTGTTGGAACATTGCTTGAATTTTGAGTAAATTCTGTTTATTACTCATACCTGTGTCCTGCGCCTGACTGCCTTACCCATTCACCTAACCGCTGACAATCTTTGGGTTGTCTGAGAATTTATAGCACGGCTTTTGATGATCCTTGATTGGGATCTAAGCAGATTATTTGTTGCGATTGGAAACATAATAAAATGGTGGTCCGATAGTCKAGGATTATGAGGAAAAACATTTAGATCCACAATATTTATCCACGGGACAAAACTACATCCAGGGTATGACTGTGGCAATGAGTAGATCCGGAGACATGTTGGACAAAACCCACTGGGCCGATGATGGCTCCGAAATCCTTTTGGAGTGGCTCTGTGGACTTTTCCATGTGAATATTAAAGTCACCAAAAATGTGAAAATTATCTGCCATGCCTACAAGGTCTGATAGGAATTCAGAGAACTCTGTGAGGAACGCTGTATACGGCCCAGGAGGCCTGTAAACAGTAGTTATAAAAGTGATAGGCTGCATAGATGTCATGACTAGAAGCTCAAAAGACGAAAACGCAGTCATTTGTTTTTGTAAATTGAAATTTGCTGTCATAAATGTTTGCAACACCTCCGCCTTTGCGGGATGCGCGGGGGATATGGTTACTAGTGTAACCAGTAGGAGAGGCCTCATTTAACACAGTAAATTCATCAGGCTTGAGCCATGTTTGTCAGGCCAATCACATCAAGATTATGATCAGTGATTAGTTAATTGACTATAACTGCCTTGGAAGTGAGGGATCTAACATTAAGTAACCCTATTTTGAGATCTGAGATATCACAATCTCTTTCAATAATGAGAAGGAATGGAGGGGGTCTTTATTCCAGTGAGATTGCTAAGGCGAACACCGCCATGTTTAGTTCTGCTCAACCTAGATTGAGGCACAGACACGGTCTCAATGGGGATAGCTGAGCTGACTACACTGACTGTGCTAGTGGCAGAATCCACTAAGCTGGCAGGCTGTTTGAGTGCAGGCCAGGCAACAGGCTGCTATCTCATTGTGGAGCTATGAGTACTCACTCCAATGTGTTCAGACTTTTTTTATTATATATTCAGACTGATGCTGGTTACTTTTCACTGTGGTAAGACGAGGGGTTGGGGTGTGTTTCTATTTGTCAATAATAGCTGTTTCGCAATGTCTAATATTAAAGAAGTCTCGAGGTATTGCTCGCCTGAGATAGAGTACCTCATGATAAGCTGTAAACCACACTATCTACCAAGAAAGTTTTCCTCTATATTATTCTTAGCCGACTATTTACCACCACAAACCAATGCTGGCACTAAGACCGCACTCAAACGAGCTGTATAATGCCATAAGCAAACAAGAAAAACGCTCATCCAGAAGCTGCGCTCCTAATGGCCGGGGACTTTAATGAAAACTTAAATTTGTTTTACCTAAATTCTACCAGCATGTCACATGTGCAGCCAGAGAAAACAAAACTCCTTTACTCCACACACAGAGATGCATACGAAGATATCCCTCGCCCTCCATTTGGGAAATCTCACCATAATGCTATCCTTCTGATTCCTGCTTACAAGCATAAACTAAATCATGAAGTACTAGTGGACTCCGGTGACGGGCCAGGCGCATGCACGCTGACATGGTCGCCAGTTGTACGGTGTTTCCTCTGACACATTGGTGAGGCTGGCTTCCGGGTTAAGCGAGTAGTGTGCCAAGAAGCAGTGCGGCTTGGCAGGGTCATGTTTTCGAGGAAGCGTGGCTCTCAACCTTCGCCTCTCCCGAGTCCGTACGAGAGTTGCAGCGATGGGACAAGACTGTAACTACCAATTGGATATGACAAAATTGTGAGGGAAAAAAGGGGTAAAAAAAAAAGAAAAAAGAAGTAGGAAGTACCAGTGACTCGCTCAATACGGAAGTGGTCAGATGATGCGGATGCTACGCTACAGGACTGTTTTGCTAGCATAGACTGGAATATGTTCCCGGGATTCATCCAATGGCATTGAGGAGTGTACCACCTCAGTCACCGGCTTCATCAATAAGTGCATCGACAACACCATCCCCACAATGACCGTGCGGGACACTAATCCGGATGCTTATAAGAAATCCCGCTATGCCCTCAGACAAACCATAAAACAGGCAAAGCGTCAATACATGAATAAGATTGAATCCTACTACACCGGCTCTGACGCTCGTCGGATGTGGCAGGGCTTGCACACTATTAAGGACTACAAAGGGAAACCCAGCTGCCCAGTGACGCGAGCCTACCAGACATGCTAAATGCTTTATATGCTCGCTTCGAGGCAAGTAACACCGAAGCATGCATGAGAGCACCGGCTGTTCAGGACGACTGTAATCACGCTCTCCGGAGCCGATGTGAGAAAGACCTTTAAACAGGTCAACAATCTGTACTCCGAGCATGCACGGACCAACTAAACCAGAAACCCTAAACCCACTTCAATTTGCATACTGTCTCAACAGATCCACAGATTAAGCAAACTCAATCACACTCTACACTGCCCTTTCCCACCTGGACAAAAGGAACACCTACAGTAGCAGTCAAAATGTTTGACACACCTACTCATTCAGATCTGACCTGTCCACCGGACGTGCTACCTGTCCCAGACCTGCTGTTTTCAACTCTCTCGAGACCGCAGGAGCGGTAGACATACTCTTAATGATCGGCTATGAAAAGCCAACTGACATTTACTCCTGAGGTGCTGACTTGCTACACCCTCGATAACTACTGTGATTATTATTATTTGACCATGCTGGTGTCAGGTTTTGGCCAGGACTGTTTGGTTTTGTTCACTAGATGTCCCCCTTGCACCTTTTTTGTACCTTTTGTTTTTCTTGCCCTAATTATTGTTTGCACCTGTAAGTCATTCCCTTGTTAGTATTTAAACCCTGTGTGTTCCTTAGTTCCTTGCTCAGTGTTTGTATGTTAGCACCCAGCCCCAGCCTTTGTGAACATTTTTCTCTTGTTGGATTTTCCAGAGGTTCTCTGGTTTTGTTCTCGTGTATTTTTGGATTGGTCTTTTGAGGTTTGTTTTTTCCCTTGCTGTTTTTACCACTGTGGATTTTCTTTTGTATTTTGGAAGATATCTATTTTTTATTAAACCACCATCTCTAGTACTGCTGTGTCTGCCTCATCTTCTGGGTTCTGCCAATTATTAGTGACTGTTTCTCGCACCGGGTCCTGACAGCTGGTCATTCAGAACATTTGAACATCTTGGCCATGTTCTGTTATAATCTCCACCCGGCACAGCCAGAAGAGGACTGGCCACCCCTCATAGCCTGGTTCCTCTCTAGGTTTCTTCCTAGGTTTTGGCCTTTCTAGGGAGTTTTTCCTAGCCACCGTGCTTCTACACCTGCATTGCTTGCGGTTTGGGGTTTTAGGCTGGGTTTCTGTACAGCACTTCGAGATATTAGCTGATGTACGAAGGGCTATATAAAATAAACTTGATTTGATTTGATACATTGCAATGATCGCACTGTGAGATGCCTAAGACAGTGCTACAGGGAGACAGGACGGACAGCTGATTGTCCTTGCAGTGGCAGACCACATGTAACAACACCTGCACAGGATCAGTACATCCGAACATCACACCTGCGGGACATGTACAGGGTGGCAACAACAACTGCCCGAGTTACACCAGGAACGCACAATCCCTCCATCAGTGCTCAGACTGTCTGCAATAGGCTGAGAGAGGCTGGACTGATGGCTTGTAGGCCTMTTGTAAGGCAGGTCCTCACCAGACATCACCGGCAACAATGTCGCCTATGGGCACAAACCCACCATCTCTGGACCAGACAGGACTGGCAAAAAGTGCTCTTCACTGATGAGTCGTGGTTTTGTCTCACCAGGGGTGATGGTCGGATTTGCGTTTATCGTCGGTATGAGTGTTACTGAGCTTGTTGTCATTGCAGGCAATCTCAACGCTGTGCGTTACAGGGAAGACATCCTGCTCCCTCATGTGGTACCCTTCCTGCATGACAATGCCACCAGCCATACTGCTCGTTCTGTGCGTGATTTCCTGCAAGACAGGAATGTCAGTGTTCTGCCATGGCCAGCAAAGAGCCCAGATCTCAATCCCATTGAGCACGTCTGGGACCTGTTGGATCGGAGGGTGAGGGCTAGGGCCATTCCCCCCAGAAATATCTAGGAACGTGCAGGTGCCTTGGTGGAAGAGTGGGGTAACATCTCACAGCAAGAACTGGCAAATCTGGTGCAGTCCATGAGGAGGAGATGCACTTCAGTACTTAATGCAGCTGGTGGCCTCACCAGATACTGACTGTTACTTTTATTTTGATCCCCCCTTTGTTCAGGGACACATTATTCCATTTCTGTTAGTCACATGTCTGTGGAACTTGTTCAGTTTATGTCTCAGTTGTTGAATCTTGTTATGTTCATACAAATATTTACACATGTTAAGTTTGCTGAAAATAAACGCAGTTGACAGTGAGAGGACGTTTATTTTTTTGCTGATTTTTTTTATAGGGTCATCAATTCCTACAGGGAAGGAAGTTATAAGTCATTACGTTTAATCATTTTTCATAGATGACTTGAACTTGAAATGATAAATGTCATGTGTCCTTCCAATCCCCATGTCAGTACTATAGAAGCTACTGTCACCCAGGGGTTAGAGAGTAAGCATTTTCCTTGTAGTGCTCATCTCTATTTTATCAAATGGACTACCTACATCAGGGGTCCCCAATTACATTCAGCAGTGGGCTGATTTTTCCTTGAGTGGATTGTGGGGGGCCGGAACATAGTTATAAATAATTTATACACTGCAAATTTACAGCAAGAATCCCAAACAGATATAGTATTTGACAAAAACTGAAACATTTTAAACCTTGATTACATTGGGATAGGATCACCTATGCCTCTCTATTTATGCATGGGAATACTTGGGAACAGATTTCCTAAATTAATAATTATTTTGCTCAGAAAACTTGGGGGGGGCAAGCCGCCTATTGGGGAACCCTGACCTACATGAAGTAGTCTGATAGGCGAAAAAGCATTCAGCCAAGGTATCTACAGTATGAAATTGTTTTACATCAGTTGTCACCTGGGACTGGTTGGTTGTCGTAGGCTGTGATGACATAATAATAAGCCTACAGACTTGGGATCTTAATTTGATCACTCTGTTGTTGCTGAGAATTTTCTTGTGTCGCAGGATTTATCTAATTTTGGTTATATTATCAGCATTGCACTTTTCATGTAGCCTCGTTTAGACCAGTTTATAGCCTAACCACCGATCAAGCAAAACTACATCGGTGGAACAGTGTGAATGGACTTAATGTTCAAATCCTGTTACTGCAGAATTATTTTGCTGCGACAGAACTCGTCAAATCAAGATCCGACATCTGTTGGTCATGTCATACACAGAGGCTGCCAGAGCACTTCAGATAAACACTCCTTTTCCTCCTCCTTTGCCTCCTGTTCCTCCTTCCTCTCATCTGTGTCTTTGAGAGCTGTGGTTCCCCGGGGTCTTGTTAGGCAGGAGAGGTGGTGGGAATAAAAGAGCATATAGAGGGGATATAAATTATGTATCGTACTTGTTAAAGTACAAAGGTACAGGTTCACACACACACAGGCACGCAGAACATGCAGACACAGGTTCAGATTAACAAGGTTAAGAGCTGCCTGCAGGCCGCAGCACAGTTGGGTGTATAAATTATACTACAGTGCATGAGGCTATATGGCCTAATAGCTAGGGTATCATAAACAGACCAAAGCCTAGCAACTAAACTATTCCACTAGGTGTTTTATTGAACTTTGTGTGTACGTGTGTGCCTGCCTTCCTGGTGGGCCTGCTTGCCTATGTAAAATGTCTGCCTGGCTGCGTGGGTATGTGTGCTGTGTCAGGGCATGCTGGCATATTTATTGAGTGGTTAGTTCTCAGAGATGATGCCCAGACTTTAGCTCAGTGGGCTAATGCAATCTTGAGGCATACTGACAGTTGCATCTGACAAAAACATATGAATGACCTCTCGTTGTCATGCCCTGCTCTGTTTCACCTGTATTGTGATTGTCTTCACCCCCTCCAGGTGTCGCTTATTTTCCCCAGTTTACTTATCCCTGTGTTTCCTGTCTCTCTGTGCCAGTTCGTCTTGTCTGTTTCAAGTCAACCAGCAATTTTTTCCCGTGCTCCTGCTTTTGCTATTCTCTCTTTTGCTAGTCCTCCCAGTTTTGGCCCTTGCCTGTTTTCTGGACTCTGTACCCGCCTGCCTGACCAGTCTGCCTACCCTGACCTCAAGCCTGCCTGCCACTCTGCACCTCCTGGACTCTGGTTTTGACCTTCTGCCTGTCCATGACCAATCTCTTACCTACCCGTCTTGGAACTAATAAATATCAAACACAAAACATTTGCCTCCCGTGTATGCATCTGGGTCTGGCCCTGAGCCCTTATACTCGTCTTATGATAAAAACAGTAGGCCATGCTACATCAATTCCCAAAGGATCTTTCCAGGATACAAACATCTAGCAATGTCAACATATAAATATATGTTGGGTTGTCTGGTAAATTTCATCCCAGCTACCAAACTAACCCTGATTCAGATGACCATCCTACCCATGCTAGATTACGGAGACGTAATTTATAGATCAGCGGGTAAGGGTGCTCTCGAGCGGCTAGATGTTCTTTACCATTCAGCCATCAGATTTGCCACCAATGCTCCTTATAGGACACACAACTGCACTCTATACTCTTCTGTAAACTGGTCATCTCTGTATACCCATCGCAAGACCCACTGGTTGATGCTTATTTATAAAACCCTCTTAGGCCTCACTCCCCCCTATCTGAGATATCTACTGGTCTATTTTTATGTAGTTTTGTGTTGTCTCTCTTGTCGTGATGTGTGTTTTGTCCTATATTTATATTTATATTTTATAATTTTTTATCCCAGACCCCATCCCCGCAGGAGGCCTTTTGCCTTTTGGTAGGCCGTCATTGTAAATAAGAATTTGACTTGCCTAATTAAATAAATGTTAAATACAAAATAAAAATGAATAAAAAGGACTGCCCTCAGCCCTTCTAATGTCCTCAGTCCAATCCCTGTCCCAACAGTGTCATCCCATTCTGAATCTGCTTAATAGTCGGGCTAGACTCAGGATCTCTTATTTGATTTCAGTCTAAGTCGGGCTGGTCTGATGGGTGCTTATTGGATACTAGCCTCTGCCGAGTCCCCAACAATCGGATGTTCTGTTTTTTAGGGGAAATGGAAAGAGAGCCTGTGACGTGACTTCTGCTTTTGGYCGTTAACAAGGCAACACTCCCTCTTAACTCCTCCACATTTACCAGATTGGTTGAACAGTGTAGAACAGAACCTCCCCCCAACAGTTGTTTTCTTCTTGTCAAGACCAGTATGTAGGGGATCTAGTTTCAGGCGTTTCTTTTACATCTGCTARGTTAGGTTTATTGATTTACCACCCAGGCTACCTTATTGGGTGTCTGTTCTGAAGTGTGAACTGGCCAATTATTTTCCTTTGTTAAACTTGTTCCATAARATCAAACAGGCAACGACTACCAGGTAGATTTGCTTTTGTGTCATTGTCATAAGCTCCTTGTCATAACCGTTGTCGTAACGGCTGGATTTGATGGAAAGGCTGGGGTTGAAGTGATCTTTTGTTGCGTATGCTCCTTTGCTCCTCATGCAAAGGCGTTATGACAGGATGAAGGTGTCGGCTGTAGAGCCTAGCAGGTCATCTGGGAGAGTAAGCCCAGTTGTAAGGCACCTCCCCCTTATGAAGAAAAAAACGACTGAATTACTGCACAAACACTTTAGTGCAGTAGTGACTATGTAGAGACTTGTAGGGATTGTTTAGTGAATGTGTAGTTTATGCACTACTCAGGATACGCAAGTAGAGTTTTMTAGTGTTCAGTAGGAAAACAGTGTTTCCAGTAGTAAATAGGTAGATCTTTACTACTTGATGTTGGTAGTAAATAAGTAGTCACAAAAGAGTACACTGGCTTTTCGCGACCGCAGAAGACAATGAAGGAAGTAGTTGGTTGTTGTTAGCGAGCTACTGTTTTTGACGATCCGGTATGTAATCATCTTCCATCCTTTTATCATCCTGTCTTTCATAGCCCTTATGCTGGCAACATCTGTACGTTTAACTTTCCTTTATGTTTTATGAATACTGTCATGTCGTTGCATAGCCGTAAATCCAAGATAGCGTAGCAGTCAGGCGTCTTTGTCTTCGTCTTGTCGTGTCCCGTGTATATATCTTTTTATATCCTTTTTCTTCGCATATGTTTTTAAAWWTMTTCTTAACCTCAACTTCAACATAGTCTCCTGCAACCCGCCTCACCCAATGTGGTATGGATCTGCTATTTTCTTTACTTTAGAACCGGAACCCCCAACAGAAGCTAGCCAGCTAACTAGCTACTAGCTAGTAGTCAGTTAGCCACTGCTAGCAGTCATCAGCTAACAATTAGCCCGGACAACTCCTGCCAGTCTGCACAGCGCGCACAGACTCCATATCTCCATATCTCCATACCTACCACAAGCTCTGAACCTTTTCACCTGGATCATCGCAGCTAGCTAGCTGCTATCCGAGTGGCTACTCCTGGCTAACGTCTCTGTCCCGAAGCAAGCACCAATTAGCCTGGAGCTAGCCTATGCTAGGCCCATCTCCCGGCTAGCTGAAGAGGTGCATCAGCCACTCCTTGGGATACAATACCTATTTTGCCAATAGGCCTGGACCGCTTTTACTGCCGATACGGAGCCCCGCCGATTCATCACGACTGGACTATCGACGTAATCCGCCCGAGGGTTTTTTTCAACAGGCTCCTCCGTCGCGACGTCCCCTGAATGCCCATCTGCTAGCTGCGGCCCGCTGGCTGTCTAGAGCATATCAGACTGTTAGCTGAAGAGGTCCATCAGCCAATTTCTTGGGCTACTATACCTATTTTGCCAATTGGCCTGGACCCTTTTACTGCACGGAGCCCTGCTGATCCATCACGACTGGTCTGCCGACGTAACCGCACGAGGGGCCTACAGCAGACTTCTTCCGTCGCAACATCCCACTAAGGCCCTTCTGCTTGCCCAGGCCCGCTAGCTGTCTGAATCGCCGTGTCTGCAGCCCGCCTAGCTACTCACTGGACCCTATGATCACTCAGCTATGCATGCCTCTCCCTAATGTCAATATGCCTTGTCCATTGCTGTTTTCGTTAGTGATTATTGTCTTATTTCACTGTAGAGCCTCCAGCCCTGCTCAATATGCCTTAGCTAACCCTTTTGTTCCACCTCCCACACATGCAGTGA
>NC_036872.1:24643301-24738024 GCF_002910315.2 Salvelinus sp. IW2-2015 | reverse complement strand
TTGAATCTTGTTATGTTCATACAAATATTTACACATGTTAAGTTTGCTGAAAATAAACGCAGTTGACAGTGAGAGGACGTTTATTTTTTTGCTGATTTTTTTTATAGGGTCATCAATTCCTACAGGGAAGGAAGTTATAAGTCATTACGTTTAATCATTTTTCATAGATGACTTGAACTTGAAATGATAAATGTCATGTGTCCTTCCAATCCCCATGTCAGTACTATAGAAGCTACTGTCACCCAGGGGTTAGAGAGTAAGCATTTTCCTTGTAGTGCTCATCTCTATTTTATCAAATGGACTACCTACATCAGGGGTCCCCAATTACATTCAGCAGTGGGCTGATTTTTCCTTGAGTGGATTGTGGGGGGCCGGAACATAGTTATAAATAATTTATACACTGCAAATTTACAGCAAGAATCCCAAACAGATATAGTATTTGACAAAAACTGAAACATTTTAAACCTTGATTACATTGGGATAGGATCACCTATGCCTCTCTATTTATGCATGGGAATACTTGGGAACAGATTTCCTAAATTAATAATTATTTTGCTCAGAAAACTTGGGGGGGGCAAGCCGCCTATTGGGGAACCCTGACCTACATGAAGTAGTCTGATAGGCGAAAAAGCATTCAGCCAAGGTATCTACAGTATGAAATTGTTTTACATCAGTTGTCACCTGGGACTGGTTGGTTGTCGTAGGCTGTGATGACATAATAATAAGCCTACAGACTTGGGATCTTAATTTGATCACTCTGTTGTTGCTGAGAATTTTCTTGTGTCGCAGGATTTATCTAATTTTGGTTATATTATCAGCATTGCACTTTTCATGTAGCCTCGTTTAGACCAGTTTATAGCCTAACCACCGATCAAGCAAAACTACATCGGTGGAACAGTGTGAATGGACTTAATGTTCAAATCCTGTTACTGCAGAATTATTTTGCTGCGACAGAACTCGTCAAATCAAGATCCGACATCTGTTGGTCATGTCATACACAGAGGCTGCCAGAGCACTTCAGATAAACACTCCTTTTCCTCCTCCTTTGCCTCCTGTTCCTCCTTCCTCTCATCTGTGTCTTTGAGAGCTGTGGTTCCCCGGGGTCTTGTTAGGCAGGAGAGGTGGTGGGAATAAAAGAGCATATAGAGGGGATATAAATTATGTATCGTACTTGTTAAAGTACAAAGGTACAGGTTCACACACACACAGGCACGCAGAACATGCAGACACAGGTTCAGATTAACAAGGTTAAGAGCTGCCTGCAGGCCGCAGCACAGTTGGGTGTATAAATTATACTACAGTGCATGAGGCTATATGGCCTAATAGCTAGGGTATCATAAACAGACCAAAGCCTAGCAACTAAACTATTCCACTAGGTGTTTTATTGAACTTTGTGTGTACGTGTGTGCCTGCCTTCCTGGTGGGCCTGCTTGCCTATGTAAAATGTCTGCCTGGCTGCGTGGGTATGTGTGCTGTGTCAGGGCATGCTGGCATATTTATTGAGTGGTTAGTTCTCAGAGATGATGCCCAGACTTTAGCTCAGTGGGCTAATGCAATCTTGAGGCATACTGACAGTTGCATCTGACAAAAACATATGAATGACCTCTCGTTGTCATGCCCTGCTCTGTTTCACCTGTATTGTGATTGTCTTCACCCCCTCCAGGTGTCGCTTATTTTCCCCAGTTTACTTATCCCTGTGTTTCCTGTCTCTCTGTGCCAGTTCGTCTTGTCTGTTTCAAGTCAACCAGCAATTTTTTCCCGTGCTCCTGCTTTTGCTATTCTCTCTTTTGCTAGTCCTCCCAGTTTTGGCCCTTGCCTGTTTTCTGGACTCTGTACCCGCCTGCCTGACCAGTCTGCCTACCCTGACCTCAAGCCTGCCTGCCACTCTGCACCTCCTGGACTCTGGTTTTGACCTTCTGCCTGTCCATGACCAATCTCTTACCTACCCGTCTTGGAACTAATAAATATCAAACACAAAACATTTGCCTCCCGTGTATGCATCTGGGTCTGGCCCTGAGCCCTTATACTCGTCTTATGATAAAAACAGTAGGCCATGCTACATCAATTCCCAAAGGATCTTTCCAGGATACAAACATCTAGCAATGTCAACATATAAATATATGTTGGGTTGTCTGGTAAATTTCATCCCAGCTACCAAACTAACCCTGATTCAGATGACCATCCTACCCATGCTAGATTACGGAGACGTAATTTATAGATCAGCGGGTAAGGGTGCTCTCGAGCGGCTAGATGTTCTTTACCATTCAGCCATCAGATTTGCCACCAATGCTCCTTATAGGACACACAACTGCACTCTATACTCTTCTGTAAACTGGTCATCTCTGTATACCCATCGCAAGACCCACTGGTTGATGCTTATTTATAAAACCCTCTTAGGCCTCACTCCCCCCTATCTGAGATATCTACTGCAGCCCTCATCCTCCACATACAACACCCGTTCTGCCAGTCACATTCTGTTAAAGGTCCCCAAAGCACACACATCCCTGGGTCTCTCGTCTTTTCACTTCGCTGCAGCTAGCGACTGGAATGAGCTGCAACAAACACTCAAACTGGACAGTTTTATCTCAATCTCTTAATTCAAAGACTCAATCATGGCCACTCTTACTGGCAGATGTGGCTGCTTTGCATGATGTATTGTCTCTACCTTCTTGCCCTTTGTGCTGTTGTCTGTACCTAATGTTTGTACCCTGTTTTGTGGTGCTACCATGTTGTGATGCTGCCATGTTGTGTTGCTAACATGTTATTGTCATGTTGTGTTGCTTCCATGCTGTGTTGTCATGTGTTGCTGCCATGCTATTTTGTTGTCTTAGGTCTCTATGTACAGTCGTGTTATCTCTCTTGTTGTGCTGTGTGAGTTGTCCTATATTTAAAAAAAAWAATAATAATAATTTTTTATCCCAGCCCCCGTCCCTGCTGGAGGCCTTTTGCCTTTTGGAAGGCCGTCTTTGTAAATAAGAATTTGTTCTTAACTTCTTATGGCTGCAGGGGCAGTATTGAGTAGCTTGGATGAAAGATGCACAGAGGTGCCCATAGTAAACTGCATGCTCCTCAGTCCCAGTTGCTAATATATGCATATTATTATTCGTATTGGATAGAAAACACTCTGAAGTTTCTAAAACTGTTTGAATTATGTCTGTGAGTATAACAGAACTCATATGGCAGGCAACAACCTGAGAAGTTCCACTTCCTGTTTGAATTTTTTCTGAGGTGGCAGATTTTCAACCAAGCTCTCAATGAAATTACAGCGAGATATGGATGAGTTTTCACTTCCTACGGCTTCCACTAGATGTCAACAGTCAATAGAACTTTGTCTGATGACTCTAATGTGAATGGGGGCCGAAGGAGACAGGAATGAGTAATCACTGCCACGAGCTGAGCATGCTTTCACCATGCGCTTTCACATGAGGAGGACCTCCGTTCCACCGCTCATCTGAAGTCAATCTAATTCTCCGGTTGGAACGTTATTCAAGGTGTATGTTAACAACATTCTAAAGATTGATTCAGTACATCGTGTGACATGTTTCTACTGACTGTTACGGAACTTTTGGACATTTCYTCACGTTATAGTGGAGGCGCTATGTGACTTTGGAATTGTTTACCAAAGGCGCTAACCAAAGTAGCTAATTGGACATAAATAACGGACATTATCAAACAAATCAAGCATTTATTGTGGACCTGGGATTCCTAGGACTGCATTCTGATGAAGTTCATCAAAGGTAAGGAAACATTTATCATGTATTTTCTGGTTTCTGTTGACCCCAACATGGCGGCTAATTTGGCTATTGTTCTGAGTTCCGTCTCAGATTATTGCATGATTTGCTTTTTCCGTAAAGTTTTTTTGAAATCTGACACAGCGGTTGCATTAAGGAGAGGTATATCTATAATTCCATGTGTAAAACCTATATTATCATCTACATTTATGATGAGTATTTCTGTTGAATCGATGTGGCTATTCAAAATCACTTGATGTTTTTGGAACTAGTGAATGTAACGTGCCAATGTAAACTCAGATTCTTTGTTACAAATATGAACTTTATCAAACAAAACATGCATGTATGAGTGTCATCTGATGAAGATAATCAAAGGTTATTGGTCAATTTTATCTCTGTTTGTGGTTTTTAAATAGATGTTTCTTAATAGATGAAAGTGTGCAATACTGCCTTATCTAGACACAGAATGATAAAATAGTAAGGCTTTTTTTTGTTGATGAAAGCTGAATTGAGAATGTCATGATTTATTGGTTATGTTAACATGTATGTGCGGATCAATAGAAGTGCTGTATTAATGTGGGGAATCTGTAAGTATCCTGTCAAATCTAAAGGTAGGTTTATGGAGTCCAGGTGAGTAGGGTATAAAATGTATTTTAAAATGTCAGCATCACATGTATTTCTTTAGTGTTATTAGTGTCTTCAGTGTTATTGTTTTTCTGGGTGAATAAGGTTTGTAAAATATCCTTGTGGTTGGGTGGTAATGTTTAAAGTATGGTAAGTATAAGTGGCATCATCTCATTGGGAACAATAGCAAGGTAAGTTTATGATGAAACTTGCATGTGTTTTGATTAAGTTTATCACATAGTCCTCACATAGTCCTCAGTCACACAATTGTTAATAATGGGATTTTTTCTGAATGTCTTTTTTTGTAACAAACATTCTATCACAGGTGCAGAATGCAGTGTCCAGTGGGCTATCTGACATAGCCTGCACAGATGAGCAGTGACAATGGAATGCAGGGAACCTTGAGTCAAAGCAGTTAAACAGCATTGACTTCACACACCATAAGGCCAGTGACCAATATGCAGAAAAGCGTCCAGAATGTCCACCCCTGCCTCCCACTACTGCATGCCACTCACAGGATGAATTGAATAGGAACCTGAGGCACCTGAATCTGCCTATGGGAAATCTGCTCTATAAGTGTGAACTGACAATAATATCACAGCCAGTAGCATCCCAGGTAAAATTGGACTGAAAGGAATATTAATTTATGGCTGTACCATTTTAATGTATTTGAAGATAATGAGCTGATTGCCTCCCAGCGGCTGGAAGACTGTGGATACTCTGTGGACCACAGAGGCACTGTTGTCAGTGTTGAAGAGCCATGGCTATCAGCAAGCCCTGACAGAGTGCTGAACTCCAAGGAGCTGTTGGAGATCAAGTGTCCTGTCATGGGGAAGGGCTGTGATTCTCTAGATGATGTCTTCAATGGGAAAGCCTGTGATATGAAGGTGGTGGAGGGCACACCCCAACTGCAACCACATGTGCCACGTAGCTACTACATGCAGCTACAAATAGGACTGAGAGAAAGTAAGGTGTTCATCTGGACTCCGTCCCAGCAAGTTGTCATCCCTGTTCCCTATGATGCACAGTCCTGTGCAGAGGCTGTCCTGAGGTTGAAGGCATTCTACTCAACACACATGCTGCCATTTATTGTTGAGGAGCATCAGGCAGGCAGATTGTCACAGAGTGACAAATATATGCAGCTCTGTAGAAGTTCGAGCTGCCATTTTAACCACATTCTGGAACTTTTGTATTGTATTGAATTGTCTAGGGGGTTTGTATGTTTATGGGTGCTGTGGTTTAGTTGGTTAAAGTGTCTGGTCTAGGTGTATGTTTGTCTATGGTTGCCTAGATTGGTTCTCAATTAGAGACAGCTGTCTATCGTTGTCTCTGATTGGGAACCATATTTAGGCAGCCATATTCATTAGGTAGTTCGTGAGTGATTGTCTATGTGTAAGTTGCCTGTGTCTGCACTTATTGTTTGTATAGCTTCACGGTCGTCGGTTTGTTGTTTTGTTTAGTGTGTAAAGTGTTCGTTTCATCTTCGTCTTCAAATAAAGAAGATGTATTGCTATCACGCTGTGCCTTGGTCCTCCTCTCTTCCACGTTACGACGATCGTGACAGAATCACCCACCAAACCCGGACCAAGCAGCGTGATACAAGGCAGCAGCAGCGATCGCAGGACTATTGGAATTGGGAGGAAATTCTGGACGGCGGAGGACCCTGGGCACAACCTGGAGAATATCGCCGCCCTCGTGAAGAGCTGGAGGCAGCTAAAGCCGAGAGGTGGTGGTATGAGGAGGCAGCACGGAAGCGCGGCTGGAAGCCAGAGAGACAGTCCCAAAAATTTCTTGGGGGGGTGGCTCTCGTGGAATGTGGCAAAGTCAGGTCGGAAACCTGCGCCAACTCCTCGTGCTTACCGTGGAGAGCGGGAGTACGGGCAGACACCGTGTTATGCGGAAGAGCGCACGGTGTCTCCTATACGTGTACATAGCCCGGTGCGGTACATCCCAGCTCCTCATATCGGCCGGGCTAGAGTGGGCTTCGAGCCAGGTGCCATGAAGCCGGCTCAACGCATCTGGTCTCCAGTGCGTCTCCTCGGGCCGGCGTATATGGCACCAGCCTTACGCATGGTGTCCCCGGTTCGCCAGTACAGCCCAGTGCGGGCTATTCCACCTCGCCGCACTGGCCTGGCTACGGGGCGCATTCAACCAGGTAAGGTTGGGCAGACTCGGTGCTCAAGAGCTCCAGTACGCCTTCACGTTCCGGTCTATCCGGTGCCACCTCCTCGCCCCAGCCCATTACCACCAGTGCCAACACCACGCACCAGGCTTCCTGTGCGTCTCCAGAGTCCTGTACATCCTGTTGCTGCTCCCCGCACTAGCCTTGAGGTGCGTGTCCTTAGCCCGGTACCTCCAGTTCCGGCACCACGCACCAGGCTTACTGTGCGCCTCAGCAGGCCAGAATCTGCTATCTGCCCAGCGCCGCCTGCGCTGCCCGTCTGCCCAGCGCCGTCTGAGCTGCCGCCTGCGCTGCCCGTCTGCCCAGCGCTGGAAAGGCGAAGGAAACAAAGGAAATAAAGGTCAGAACGTGACAGATCTGGGCTGTTCCTCGTCCTCTTTTGGTCAGACAGGAATTTCCCTCACGCTTCATAAAATGTGCCACCGGTTTTCCTCGCAGATCCCCACTGGAAAGCTCCACAGGCAGAATCAATCATCCTATTCGTGACGGCAAATTGACACAGGGACACTCAAAGTCAATCTTAAATGAATCATTGTTTATTGTCAGCGCGCTGGACAGGTTCCAACCAACT
The DNA here is from genome assembly GCF_002910315.2 of Salvelinus sp. IW2-2015. Taxonomy (NCBI): domain Eukaryota; kingdom Metazoa; phylum Chordata; class Actinopteri; order Salmoniformes; family Salmonidae; genus Salvelinus; species Salvelinus sp. IW2-2015. Next base: position 24,730,916 of record NC_036872.1, on the reverse strand, counting down.
CAATGCACCATAGTACACATGTCAATCAGGAGCTCTCCCTGGGCAGTCCCAGCAGTTGTCTTATATACGGCTATACACAGACAAGTTATATTTGCATGATTTTGCATAATTAATTAATCATTACCATTTTGTTTCATTCATGTGACCGATCAATACTGGTTCATAACATGTGACAGACCAAGAGCTGAGACATTGAAACGGAGAAATCTTTCGTTCGTTCTCAAAACAAGGTCTGGGCATACTGCCAAATTGCAGCTACTGAGAATGAGGATTTGTTCAGTCGACCACTTCCATGAACACAGAAATTGATTTATAGAACAGCACATAAATGGCACCTGAACCACAGACAAGGCTGTGTCTAATATTGGCTGCCACCATTTCCTCTCCCCGAAATACTACCCGTTATTCAAATAGTTAGGACCTGGCTGACTGTCACAAGCGGAGATAGGAGGAGGCAGAAGGCAGTCGCAGGTTTAGAACTACTGAGTTTATTAAAGCACTATAATTATAAAAGCGGGACGAAACCCAAGGTGCAGAATAATAAAGTACTCAGGAAAATATTAGGAGAGATTCCTCTCAGGAAAACAAGCAACATTACAATGAACGACAAAGACAATGACAGAGGGAGTGTATATATACAGTGATAGAGTGGGGATTGGAACCAGGTGTGTGTAATGATGACGAGACAAGGCCGGGGTTGATGAGTGAAGGGCGTTTGCCAGCAGCAGGTTCGGCAGCAGCTAGAAGGCCGGCGATGCCAAACGCCTGAGCTGGACAGGAGGGGTTAGCCAAAGCAAAGGCTGGTGCTGGTGGGAACAGTGGAGCAGAACAAAAAAAGAATGCTTCTGTTCAGAACTAAACTATTGGAAAATAACTTTGGTTCCAACCCCTGTTAGAAACGTTGTGTTTCTTTGGTGGGTCACAAGAACAGTCAAAAGGTTTGTAGTGGGTCACAATGCTGCAGCCAGTGGCATAAACAGCTCCTCTGTGATGTGTTGAGTACTGATCAGATGTGTTGTGAAATGTGTGTCTGGGAATTTCACCGTCTGCTCTCCTGGCTCTACAATAGGAGGATTATCACACCAAGTCAGCTACAAGTAGGCCAGGCACAATTTCTGATAACTATCCGTGAGAGCGAGAGAGCGAGAGAGAGAGAGAGAGAGAGAGAGAATGGACTGGGCGGGGGCGGGGGGTGTACGCCTGATGGTCTTTAGTGTATTTATGTGGTCTTATGATAAAGCTATGAAACGCCTTGGCTGATGAATCTAATACAAGCAGAGAGGAAACCAAGTGTTTGTTTGGAACAGTGTGAGAGCGCCATTGAGTGGTCATTTAGGTATAGCCCAACGAAGAAGCCTGGACAGACCAGATCACAATCTGCTCAGTTCATCAAAGTGATGCTAAAAGTAAGTTAAAACACACTCACAAAAACAACATTCCTGAGAGAAAAGAGAGGGATGAGGCATGGTAAGTAATATTACAATCAATCAATAATCAATCAAATCAAATGGCTATATATATTATACTATATATATATTTTTTTTTCACCTTTATTTAACTGGTAGCAGTTGAGAACCAGTTCTCATTTATTGCGACCTGGCCAGATAAAAGCAAAGCAATTCGACACATAACAACAACACAGAGTTACACATGGAGTAACACACATACAATCAATAATAACAGTAGAAAAAATATAATACAGTGTGTGCAAATGAGTAGGATAAGGGAGTAAGCAATAAATAGGCCATGGTGGCCGAAGTAATTACCAATATAGAAATTAAACACTGAATGGTAGATGTGCAGAAGAGGAATGTGCAAGTAGAGATACTGGGTGCAAAGGAGCAGATATAAAAAAAAACAGTATGGGGATGAGGTAGTTGGATGGCTATTACAGATGGCTATGTACAGTGCAGTATCTGTGACTGCTCTGACAGCTGTGTCTTAAGCTAGTGAGGAGATATGAGTCCAGCTTCAGTGATTTTTGCAGTCGTTTCAGTCATTGCAGCAGAGACCTGGAAGAATGGCGGCAAAGAAAATTCTTTGGGTGACCAGTGAATATACTTGCTGGAGCGCTGTGCTACGGGTGCTGCTTATGGTGACCACAGCTGAGATAATGGGACTTTACCTAGCAGGTCTTGTAGATGACCTGGAGCCAGTGGGTTTGGACGAGTATGAAGCGAAGGCCAGCCAACGAGAGTGTACAGTCGCAGTGGTGGGTAGTATATGGGCTTTGTGACAAAACGGATGGCACTGGATAGACTGCATCCAATTTTTTGAGTGAGTTTGGAGGCTATTTGTAAATGACATCGCCGAAGCGAGGATCGTAGGATGTCAGTTTTACGAGGGTATGTTTGGCAGCATGAGTGAAGGATGCTTTGTTGCGAAATAGGAAGCCGATTCTGATTTCATTTTGGATTGGAGATGCTTAATGTGAGTCTGGAAGGAGAGTTTACAGTCTAACCAGACACCTAGGTATTTGTAGTTGTCCACATATTCTAAGTCAGAACCGTCCAGAGTAGTGATGCTGGACGGGCAGGCAGGTGCGGGCAGCAACATTGTTTTTAATAGGATGGTCTTTTCAGTAACAATTTTCTTTAACTTTGTAAAGCATTCATGACTATTCTTTAAATTCTCCACATCTATTCTTTATAGGCCCTGTTGTTCCTGTGTTTTATATCAGATTGTACAACATCTGATGAAACTAACATCTGATGAAACTAACCTTCTAATCAGCAGGTTTGCATGGATGACATCGCCATGCGGTAAATTGGTTAATAGACCAATAACAAAGCATTCCAAAACTCTGCCAAGAACAGCTAGTTTTCAGTTTCCCCCTCCCCACCCAGACAGTCCTAGCATAATGGCTGCTTGAGAAGTAGTTTGTTTGCTAAAAAGCCATTTTTGCCCATTTTAATGGAAACCTACAGTAAGGTACTTCATTGTTACCCAGAAAATGATTTGATTGTGATATTTAAAAAAAAGACTGCATTGGGCCTTTAACTTTGTAAGCATTCATGACACATCTGTAAGCACTTCATAAGGATAATGTGAAAGCCACATAGAGCAGACATTAAGGCTTCCTAAGCATCTGACATCCCATCTGGTTGTGTGTGTCATTACCTACATGTGCTAGCAGTGCTCTCAGGTCATATGCAGCCAATCTGATTATATGACACACACTTAATTGTATTGTGTGTCTTGTGATATTCTGTACTGCATAACAGACACTAGGTCAAAGGTACATTTAATTTAATTATATTATAAATGTAATTTAATTCTCTATTTTTACTAATGATATACCACTAGCATTAAACAAAGCCTGTGTGTCTATATACACTGATTATTCAGCATTATACACATCAGCAACCACAGCTAGTGAAATCACTGTAACCCTAAACAAAGAGTTGCAGTCAGTTTTGGTGGCTAGTAATAAACTAGTCCTGGACATATCTACAACTAACAGCATTGTATTTTGTACAAATCATTCCCTAAGTTCTAGACCTCAGCTGAATCTGGTAATGAATGATGTGGCTATTGAGCAAGTTGAGGAGACTAAACTTTTTGGTGTCACCTTAGACTGTAAATTGTCATGGTCAAGGCATACTGATTAAATTGTTGTAAAGATGGGGAGAGGTCTACGTGTGATAAAGAGAAGCTCAGTATTTTTAACACCACAGTCGACCAAACAAGTCCTGCCGACAGCTAGTCTTCCTGGGGTCCGACACATAATGAAAAATACATTATAGACAAAATGACCTTACAATTTACATACGTTTAAAGACGTTAACATTGACAGATTAACACGCATGCATACATTACTACATATACGTGTACATATGCCTTAGCGAGGTCAGATAGGGGAGAGGCGTTGTGCTGTGAGGTGTTTTTTTATTCGTTTTTTTAAGCTGATTTTGCTGTTCGCGTGAGTAATTTGTTCCATTTGATCATGACTCTATATAATACTGGGCATTGCCTTGAATCCGTTCTGTCTTTGGGGACTGTGACGAGGCCTCTGGTGGCATGTCTGGTGGGGTGTGTTTGTCAGAGCTATGTGTAAGTTGATTATACAGACAATTTGGAATTTTCAACACAATAAGATATATTTTTTTTTAACGAGAATTGATGCAGTCAATCTCTCCGCTACCTTGAGCCAAGAGAGGTGGCAGGGAAGTCAGGCGTAGGAGAATCAAACTTAAGGTAATGGGGTTGTTTAATAACAATAAATAAAACAGAACTCCAAAACTATAATAACAATAAAACAAAGTGGGTACGAGGACCCGTCGTGCACCAATACAAACACAAAACTGAACATCAAACAATCTCTGACAAAAACATGAGGGGAAACAGAGGGTTAAATACACAACAGGTAATGAGTGGGATTGAAACCAGGTGTGTAGGAAGACAAGACAAAACCAATTGAAAATGAAAAAATGATCAAATGACTAAAGAAACGTGACGATCCGAACTGCGAGCACCGACCAACACAGGAGCAGCTTCGACTTCGGCAGAAGTCGTTACACATGCATACCTGATACCAGCCCTCTGTGTACATTGAAGCAAGACGTGCTGGCTGTTCTGCAGCTATCTAAGTCCTTTTTTGCAGACTGACCTTATGAATATTAAGTGTTTGCTTTGCGTTTGCCACCGTGTAAAGCATACGAATGGATGTGGTGACTAAACCGTTCTCATTATGTACTCAAACAACATCAAATAAGCTAACATCTGTTAATATTAGTGCATTTCTTTTCTCCCCACAGCAGGCCTTGCTTTTGTGAGCTCACTTAACGTGGAAACTGTGCAGCGGTCAATCAATACTTTAATGATAATCTAGGATTACCATAGATGATGAGCAGATACATTTATTCACTATTAATAACAGCACACACACAGCTCACAACATACTACCAATATATTATTATTTACTGTAATGATGACTGACATGAAATGAACTAAACAGAATCCTTGCAATTGTTATGTCGCATGTGTTGTGTGTGTGCGTGAGTGTGTTACAAACATCTCCTACTGTGATTAGTGTGAGCTTCAGGGCTAAATGGCTACCATGTACATGAATACCTGACAATAAGTTCCCTGTACCAACTGCTAGTTAGAAGCTGGGTGTGTGTGTTGGTGTGGTGTGTGGCTTGTCGTGTTTGGTGCAAACATCTCCTACTGTGATAAGAGTGAGTTTCAGGCTAAATAGCACCATGTACATGTAATACCGTGACAATAATTCCCTGACATACCTGCTGAGTAGGAAAATGTGGTGGTGTGTGTGTGTGTTGTGTGTTGTGTGGTGTGTTGTGTGTGTGTGTGTGTGTTGTGTGTGTGTGTTGTGTGTTGTTGGTTGTGGTTGTGAGGAGAGAGAGAGAGCAGAAACCCTCCGACCAATCTCAACTCCAAGCACATCAAAGAGCTTTCCAAATGCAGTTGCTGTCAATATCACTGCAGGAAAAGCTTGCAAACACCACATATACATACGACAGACAGACATATACCAACAACAGACAGACACACACAAACACTCTAGAGCTCAATGAATGTTCACTGCTTACTCCTAGACCTAAAAAATAGCACATATTCACACAACCCTAGTGTAGAAATATGTAGTCCTAACTATTAAGTTTAATGAATGTTTTAGTTTGTTAACTGATTAGGAAGGCAGAACGAAAAACCCCTGAAACTCTCGAGATCAGGGCTGGTGACAATCAATTAGACCAGGAAACTGGCAGCCGCAGTGGTGACTGTGGCTGGATTTGTGGCACCACTATACTGCTGACTGGACACTAGCGCTAACTGTCCACTGAACATCAGCCCCTGCTAAGCATGCTACTGGACACCACCCTACTGCCCAAACATCAGCCCCCTATACTGCTGACTGACACTAGCGCTACTGCCCTAAAACATCAGCCCACCGATACTGCTGACTGGACACTAGCGCTACTGTCCCTAAACATCAGCCCCCTATACTGCTGACTGGACACCAGCGCTACTGTCCCTAAACATCAGCCCCCTATACTGCTGACTGGACACTAGCGCTACTGTCTCTAAACATCAGCCCCATATACTGCTGACTGGACACTAGCGCTACTGTCCCTAAACAGCCTTAAAGCTGCATGATGACTCATTATGGACAGTGGCATAGAGAAGGCAGGAGTGTGACAGAGGGCAGAAGTGAGTACAGGAAGTACAACGCTATTAGGAGAGATGTTAGAGAAAGTGTTTACAGTTTGTGGACATCAAATTCATATTTCATCAACTCGGAGGTGACTCAAAATTCCGATCACGTCGAGCTGATAAATGTGATGACCTAAGGAATCCTGTATCACATAGCTGGACTGAGTGATTAGTGGGATAAGGCTTTGATAAAAGTTAAACAACAAAACGGCAAGCCTAGAGATTGCCTCAGTACTTTACACACCCCAGACTAGCAGACATGCAAGGAAAATCTGTCACACATACTGGTTTAATATCTTCAATGTGTCATAACACTACCTTCACCCTCCCTCCCTCCCTCCCTCTGTTTTCTCACACACTCAGTTTCTCTAATAGCCCCCTCCCCTATCTCCCTCTCTAGCCAGCTGCTGCAGTAAACAGTAAGATAGAGGATGCTCCTAATTACAACTACAAAACATTTCCTCCTCTCCTCCTCCTCATCCCTCCATCCCTGAACCATTCTACTGGATCATTGTACAGCTGTGAAATGTAGTTAGAGCTGTTCAAACTCCACAACACTATGAACAGCATTTCCATTTGTTTTACCTCTCTCTCTTCCAACTCTCTCCCTTCTACCTCTCATTTAATGTTCTACTCTCTCTCTCTTCTACATCTCATTTAATGTTCTACCCATCTCTCTCTCTCTACCTTCTCTACCTAAACATATCTCCCTTCTACCTCCCTCTCTTCTATCTCTCTCCCTTCTACCTCTTCTCTCTCTCTGTTTCTCTCCCTCTCTCCCTTCTACCTCTACCTCTCTCCCTCTCCCTTCCCTTTACCTCCTCCTCCCTCCTCTCCCTTCTACCTCTCTCTCTCTCCCTTCTACTCTCTCTCTCCTTCTTCTACCTCTCTCTTCTCCCTTCTACCTCTCTCTCCCTTCTACCTCTCTCCCTTTCTACCTCTCTCCCTCTACCCTCTCTCTCCTCTCTCCCTTCGTCCCTCTCTACCCCCTCTCTTCTCTCTCTACCTCTCTCCCTTCCACCTCTCTCCCTTCTCTCTCCCTACTCTCGCTAGCCTCTTCCGCCCACCCCTTCACCCCTCGCTCTCTCTCAGTTTTAGTGGAACTAATGCGGTGCCACCAAAGCCATAACAATTGTACTCAGATTCCTGGATCTCTTAGTGGACAATTCAATTCTGACTTTAAAGTACTTTATCAATTGTCTCTCTAGCAGCAATGTAATCAAGCTTTCAATTGTGAAATAAAGCCAGTTAGCTTCACTGCAGTAGCAACAGATAACACCACATATTGGTGCCTGGTAAAGTGGAATAACAACAGTCTATGTGTGTGGGCATGCGTGACATGAGTGTGAGCAAACTACCATACAGACATGAAATAGGCCTCCTTAGTGTGTTTCACACAGTAGGGTGTGTGTAAGATTGCTGTCCAACCGTTTCACATAAGAACTTATAGGGGCACGTGTGTGTAGGAGTGTGTGTGTGTGAGTGTGTGTGTGTGTGCGTGTGTCAGTGGGAGTCCATCACGGCAGAATGGGCTATTTAACCTTTCAGCTCAGCTCAGCTCAGCTCATACTGAGACTGAGAAATGGAGACGGATCAGAAATAGTGGCAGGGAGACACACACAGAGAGAGAGAGTAACGCTGGGCTATGAATGGAGAGAGTTGAGAGTGGCTAACCTTTTAGAGAACTGTGTGAGTGTGTGCGTACATGTGTGTTATTCTACCCTCAGACAGTCAGAGCGAGCCTGTGTTAAATGTCAGATACAAACCAAACTCCAGCCCACACTCCTGTCATTACAGGATAAGCTGTGAAGTTATTTATTAAAATATAATGATCATGATTAGGGCCAGTTGTTTTGGTTGGTTTTTGTCGTATTTTTCTTTGACTGGTATTTCCAGCATTGTCCACTAGTTTTGCTGCAAGGAGAAAATCCTAGGAAAAGTTATTTCATTGACACATGCTGTCTCTAATCAATCAATCCATGTCAGGTTGTGCGTGTTTGGTATGGGGATCGCCCAAGTCAGAATCTTAATTGCACAAAGCCTATTATTTAGGCAGGGAATATCAGTGATTCGAAGTTGTAGCAAAAATGGGTTAGAGGCAGTTTAAGGGGAGAGTCAATGAAACCAACCAGGGAAGTATGTTGTAGCAAGCTCGGGGGGTAGCCTGGACCGGAACTCAAACCTGGAACCAGCGATTGTCAAGCCAACACCTTAATCGTTACGCCAAGTGGTCCAAACCCATAGAGATCCTATTAAATTAGGGTTTGTGCTATCTGGGATCATTGGGACATCCCTACCCTATTGAAGTTTACAGTTTAAATGGTTAGGGAGGGGTTACGGTTGGGGTTTAGGGTAAGGACGTGCCAAGGATACCGGATTTATGGAGATATAAGGGCACAAGGCGAGACCCAGATGCAGACACGGGAGGCAGATGGTTTGAGTCTTTGATATTTATTAATCAATTCAAAAGGGGTAGGCAAGAGAATGGTCGTGGACGCACAAAAGGTCAAAACCAGTTCAGAGTCCAGGAGGTACAGAGTGGCAGGCAGGCTCGAGGTCATGGAAGGCAGAATGTCAGGCAGGCAGGTACGGAGTCCAGAAAACAGGCAACGGTCAAAACCGGGAGAACTAGCAAAAAGAGAATAGAAGCTGGTTAACTTGAAAGACATACAAGACGAACTGGCACAGAGAGACAAGAAACACAGGGATAAATACACCAGGGAAAATAAGCGACACCAGGAGGGGGTGGTGAGAATCACAATGACACGTGAAACAGATCAGGGTGTGACAGATATGAAAATTACGAGAGATCAAGTAACATAATATTTGTATAATGGGTTATTATGATGATCTGATGATGTAAGAATCGAACAATAATAATAAAATACAACTAGCACACCCACACATAGACATACTGTATGTAAGTGGAGTAAAAAGTATTCTGTTCAGAGTGGTCCCTTTATGGTTCATTTGTATGATAAGGATAAAGCATTGTACGGGACATGACTTACTCCTAACCAATATAACTAATGCACGCTTAGAAGCTTTCCTCCACCCTGACATGCATTGAAATAAGCACATACCCTGTTAAATAGAACCAATGAATGTTGAACATGATTTTCTGTTAACTAAACTTAGAAGGCTACAATTTATTGTACTCATTGTACTGGAGTTCTCGTTGACATCCCACATGATGACATTCTAAACCAATGCATGAGTAGGCAAAATGGAGACTGCATCTATTTCCCTGTTGTCTCAGGTGCCAGACTTATTATGGACGGAGCGCGACATCTACTGGGGACTAAGACAGTGCCAACCCAGTTAATTATTATTAGTATTTTTTTTATCATTTAACCTTTATTTAACTAGGCAAGTCAGTTGAGAACAAATTCTTATTTACAATGACTGCCTACACCGGCCAAACCCGGACGACGCTGGGCCAATTGTGCACCGTCCTATGGGACTCCCAATCACGGCCGGTTGTGATACAACCTGGATTCGACCCAGTGTCTGTAGTGATGCCTCTAGCACTGAGATGCAGTGCCTTAGACCACTGCGTAACTCAGGAGCCCATTAATGCATAATGATCCCTCCAAAGCATTACATATGAATCTTGAAATAATAGACATTTAATAAATATTGAAGCAAAAAGTGAATATCCAACAGAGATTGGTAATACAAAAATGGAGTAACTTTTTGAAGGTATACTAAAATGAAAACAATGCCTTCCAGTATGGAGAAAGTTATCATGTTTGTTTTGTTTTGTTTTAACCCTTGCAATAGGGGGGAAAGCAGAATGTTGTTTGAGAGTGATCTCTGTGTTTAAGCAGTAGTGATTGAGGTATTCCTATTGGGAAGGGAGTCCAAGTTGACGGAAACAGATATAGAGACTAGTGAAAGTAACAAAGTGAATGGTAATCGGCATTCAGATAGCAATCCAATAATCCAATATTTTAGTAATTAGGACTGATATTAAATTAGAGGCTGCTCACTCTTCAAGGCCTGGTCCACTGCTCTTGTGTTTAAGTCGTCTGTTGTTTGGGTTAGAGATAACCTTCCTGTTGAACAATAGATAGCCGCCAGTACACACTGAACTCAAACAGGCTGTGAGAGAAACAGTTGGGAAATTAGGGGCAGTTTGTACTGCTGTATATGCTTGGGTTTATTGAGACTTCCTGCCCAAGGTGCAGTAAACTCGATTAATGATTAAGAATTTTTAGGACTGATTAAATTGTGGTTTTGTGAAAACTAAGTACGTGTGTTTTTTCTTTCTTCCTGGACTGATGGAATGTCCACTACTAAGTTTTTTTTCAATTTTTACCAATGATTCTGTATCTCTCCCTTTGAAAGGCTTCCTAAGGCAGGTGCCTTGGGAGAGCAGTTAAAAGTTCCCGGATCCAGCTGCTAAGGGACCTCCCAAATTAAGCAAGGCCTGGCCATTTTGTTTGCGTTTACCCTATGATTTTTATCACACACACACCAGCACCCACACACAACCCACCTGTTAATGCATATTTGTTAGTGGTTCATACTCTGTTTGATTCAGAAGTGTGGGGTCTTTTTATTTGGTTTTAGTGGGTTTTTCACATGTTAGAAAGGATGCTGTACACAAATGAAAGTTTTCTATTGTTAAAAGTTTTGGTTGCACACGTGTAAATTCTCTTGATTAGACGAAATGTACTGAAAAACCCAATGTAAACCTGATACACAAACTGTTTGAAATTTTTGAAATATCTTTAAATAATGTCTGAGGTACAGGAAAACAAACACTCACTTAATAGGGCTGACTGACCTCTGACCTCTGTTCTGACTTCCTGGTGAGGCCTGATGCCGCTCACTAGAAAGACAGACACTGTTTTGTTTTTTATGGGCTATGTAAAAACAAATAATTAGGAAGAAGTTCATAATTTATTAACAGTCCTATGTGTGATTCGAACCACAAGAAGGACAGAGAGAGAGCTGTCTCTAGTCTATTTTACCATTACCTTCTGGGACACAATTATTACCTTATGGAGTTATCAAGAGATTATTCCATTTGTTGTTCTAATTTGTTTATTTTTGATTTAACAGGCAGTGTTGTTGTTCTTTTCAGACGCATGAATCACGATGTGAGTCATGTGTCCAAAGGGGGAATTACCGGTCCCCTGGTGCCCTTTGGTAAATATGCTAATAGATTTTCTTCACATGCATGCCTGTAAAAGGAAAAAAAGAGATGTTGGTAATGGATGACAGTTTCTCCAAATGAATTGAAGTTTTCCCCACCTCAAGTGATATACAGTGGCTTGCGAAAGTATCCCCCCCTTGGTATTTTTCCTATTTTGTTGCCTTACAACCTGGAATTAAAATGCATTTTGGGGGGGGTTGTATCATTTGATTTACACAACATGCCTACCACTTTGAAGATGCAAAATGTTTTTTATTGTGAAACAAACAAGAAATAAGACCAAAAAACTGAAAACTTGAGCGTGCATAACTCTTCACCCCCCCCCAAAGTTAATACTTTGTAGAGCCACCTTTTGCAGCAATTACAGCTGCAAGTCTCTTGGGGTAACTCTCTATAAGCTTGGCACATCTAGCCACTGGGATTTTTGCCCAATCTTCAAGGCAAAACTGCTCCAGCTCCTTCAAGTTGGATGGGTTCCGCTGGTGTACAGCAATCTTTAAGTCATACCACAGATTCTCAATTGGATTGAAGTCTGGGCTTTGACTAGGCCATTCCAAGACATTTAAATGTTTCCCCTTACAGCACTCGAGTATTGCTTTAGCAGTATGCTTAGGGTAATTGTCCTGCTGGAAGGTGAACCTCTGTCCCAGTCTTAAATCTCTGGAAGACTGAAACAGGTTTCCCTCAAGAATTTCCCTGTATTTAGTGCCATCCATCATTACTTCAATTCTGACCAGTTTCCCAGTCCCTGCCAATGAAAAATATCCCCACAGCATGATGCTGCCACCACCATGATTCACTGTGGGGATGGTGTTCTCGGGGTGATGGGAGGTGTTGGGTTTGCGCCAGACATAGCGTTTTCCTTGATGGCCAAAAAGCTAAAATCTAGTCTCATCTGACCAGAGTACCTTCTTCCATATGTTTGGGGATTCTCCCACGTGCCTTTTGGTGAACACCAAACGTGTTTGCTTATTTCTTTCTTTAACTTCTTATGGCTGAAGGGGCAGTATTGAGTAGCTTGGATGAAAGGTGCTGTCACATTCTGACCTTTATTTTCCCTTGTTTTGTCTTTATTTAGTATGGTCAGGGCGTGAGTTGGGGTGGGCAGTCTATGTTATTTGTTTCTATGTTTAGGTTTGTTCATTTAGCCTGATATGGTTCTCAATCAGAGGCAGGTGTTTTGCATTGTCTCTGATTGYGAGCCATATTTAGGTTGCCTGTTTTCACTGTTGGTTTGTGGGTGTTTGTCTTCCGTGTCAGTGTTTGTTGCCACACGGGACTGTTTCGGTTAGTTCTTTTGTTATTTTGTACTGTGTCTTGTTTTCGTGGATTATATTAAAACATGGAAACTTACCACTCTGCATATTGGTCCTCCGATCCTTCTTGCCTCTCCTCGTCAGATGAGGAGGAAGAGATAGACAGCCGTTACAGGTGCCCATATCAAACGGCCTGCTCCTCAGTCATAGTTCCTAATATTTGCATATTATTATTAGTATTGGATAGAAAACACTCTAACGTTTCTAAAACTGTTTGAATTATGTCTGTGAGATTGAAATCAAAACAGGAAGTCAGAAATCTGAGCCTGTATGTATTCACCAGAGTCCCTTAAGAAATCCACTTGAGTTATGAATGATGTTGCACTGCCTAGGGGTTCCACTAGATGTCAACCATCAATAGAAATTCCAATGAGACTTCTATGATGTTGTGGGAGAGAATGATAGCAGAATCAGTCAGGTGTCCATCAAGCAGCCATTTTCTGATCATGCTTTTTTTTCATGGAAGTTACCTACGTTCCATTGCTCACGCAGACAAGAACGAATACTCCGGTTGGAACTTTATTGAAGCTATATGTTAAAAACATCCTAATGATTGATTCAGTACTTAGTTTGAAATGTTTCTTCGACCGGTAATATTACATTTTGAAGTTTTTGTCCGATATAAAGCTGACCAGAATTAGCGTTTGGACATGTTTACCAAACGCGCTAACAATTGGACATAAATAACGGATTTTTTCGAACAAAACAAACATTTATTGTGGACCTGGGATTCCTGGTGTGCTTTCTGATGTAGATCATCAAAGGTAATGGAATATTTATCATGTATTTTTGTGTTTATGGTGACGCCATCTTTGCAGCTGTGGTATGCTACTTTTGAGCGCCGTCTCAGATTATAGCGTGCATTTCTTTTTCCGTAAAGATTTTTTGAAATCTGACATAGCGGTTGCATTAAGGAGAGGTATATCTATAATTCAATGTGTATAACTTGTATTATCATCTATATTTATGATGAGTATTTCTGTTGAAACGATGGGCTATGCAAAGTCACTTGATGTTTTTGTGGTCTTCATAGTACCGCTTGCTTGGTGGTGCCCCTTGCTTAGTGGTGTTGCAGACTCTGGGGCCTTTCAGAACAGGTGTATATATACTGAGATCATGTGATAGATCATGTGACACTTAGATTGCACACAGGTGGGCTTTATTTAACTAATGATGTGACTTCTGAAGGTAATTGGTTGCACCAGATCTTATTTAGGGGCTCCATAGCAAAGGGGTGAAAACATATTCAAGCACCACTTTTCCAGTAAAAAAAAAAATAGGAAAGTGGACAAAGACATAATGGACTCTAAGGTGAGAGACATTATCAAGGGCCATCCACTTTGAACATGTGCCATTAAAAGTACAAACTGAAACACTATCTGAAGAAGAACATGAAAAAATGCCAGGAAAGGAAGGATGAGTGCCTGGGACAGAGGTGGGTGGTCAACCGTACCAACCGCTTATCCAAAATAGTTTATTTGGGGTATCCGGTTGATTGTGGAGGTCTGCACACTGCAAAATTTATAGTAATTTAGACTAAAAATGCATTGAAATACCAATCTGCCATTACCATAAGTGATGAGAAAAGTGAGGGTCTTAAAGAGACACTAGATTGTACCTTGGGCTAACCTTGCCCCAATCTCATTCTTAGCAAGGTTGGTGTGAAACTGTTACAACATGTGTTCTCGTTGCCCTGGTGCTGATCATTGTTGCACCTCTCGTCTTCCTGCAGTCGCAGTAAGGGGGCCTCTCCCTCAGTAGCATCCAGGTGCTTGTTCCATTTCGCTTGCTTCGTGTCATTGTTTCCCACTTGAAGCGAGCGACATGCCCTGGCTATGTGTCCTTTATTCTTGCACTCCGACACTCAAAATCCTTGTAGCGGCAATCATCTGGCTTGTGCCCTTTTCCAGCGCAACGGTAACATGGTTACCCGGTTGCCTCCATTTTCATGGCAACGCTTTTCTTCTCAACTGCATTTGCTTTAAAAGTATTTTGTGAAAACTGCTGTGCACTTTTCCTTGTTACTTCAAAATAAAATCCCATATCTACAGCAAGTGCTAATGTTAAGTATTTTGTGTGAGCTACGTTCAGTAACCGGTCTCTCAGCTCTGCACTTTTAACACCGCTCACAAATCTATCACGTAATGACTCTTCAAGAAACGGACCGAATTTACATGTGGTTGATAGTTTTCTTAAACTAGCCAAGTACTCACTAATCGACTCTCCCTCAAGTTGACTCCTTCCATGAAACTTGCATCTTTCAGCAATAAAATTTGTCCCCTGTATGTAGTGACTTTTCAACAGCGCGACCAACTCTGTCAAAATATTTTCACTTGGTTTCTGTGGCGCACATAAGTCCATTAACAAATTGTGAGTTTTTCTGCCAACAATTGTCAGAAAAATGTCTTTAGACTTATCATCCTCGTATTTGAGCCCATTAGCTTCAAAATACTGTTCCAACCTTTCCAAATAGGCTTCAAAACCTTCCTCACTTTAATCGAAGCAAAAATCCTCAGACTTGCTGAACGATATCTTCTGGGTTAGCTTTTCTACACAGACTGTCTCAATGGAGCTAGCACTTTCTTGCTCGTGTAACAGTATAACTTTYGTCTGTCCCCTCGCCCCGGGCGSGAACCAGGGACCCTCTGCACACATCAACAACAGTCWCCCACGAAGCATCGTTAACCATTGCTCCACAAAGGCCGCGGCCCTTGCAGAGCAAGGGGAACCACTACTTCAAGGTCTCAAAGCGAGTGACGTAACCGATTGAAACGCTATTAGCGCGCACCACCGCTAACTAGCTAGCCATTTCACATCCGTTACACTCACCCCCCTTTCAAKCTCCTCCTTTTCCGCAGCAACCAGTGATCCGGGTCACGGCACCAATGTAACAGCATAACTTTAGTCCGTCCCCTCGCCCCGACCCGGGCATGAACCAGGGACCCTCTGCACACATCAGGGACCCTCTGCACCTTGGCCAACAACCAATGAGGCCTGCCAATAGAACTGTGCGCATCCAATCAGATACATATTTTTAATATCAAGCACTGAACACATGCATACCATTTTAACTAGGTGTGCATAATAACATGCTYCTTATATCTCAAGCATTACAAATACGGTAGAACTTTGTTCTAAAGCTGTATCCGTAACCATTGGAGGCAGTGATCACAATAGTGTCTATATCCAGGAAAGCCAAAGTTCCAAAAGCTGGGCCTAAAATAGTGTATAAGAGATCATACAAAAGAAAAGGAGTGACTAACAAGTCTCGCCGCACATCTGACTGGTTGACTTATTGCAAATTGAGAAATTATGTGACAAAACTTAACAAAAGGAAGAAGAAACTGTATCATGAAGCCAAGATCAATGAAATAAAGAATGATAGTGTAACGGCTGTTGGAAGGAGAGGACCAAGGTGCAGCGTGGTACGTGTCCATATTTATTTGATGAACACTGAAATAACAAAAATAACAAAGTGAACGACCGAAACAGTTCTGGCTGGTGCAGACACACAACAGAAAACAACTACCCACAAAACACAGGTGGGATGAGGGTACCTAAGTATGGTTCTCAATCAGAGACAACGATAGACAGCTGCCTCTGATTGAGAACCACACTCGGCCAAACACATAGAAATATAAAACATAGAACAAAAACATAGAATGCCCACCCCAACTCACGCCCTGACCAAACCAAAATAGAGACATAACAAAGGAACTAAGGTCAGGGCGTGACAAATAGAAAAAAAACTTGAGTACTTTAAATGAAAATATGGGCAGAAAGACAAATTCGATCTGTCATCGAATCAGATGGCTTATTCATCAAAACCATTTGATGTTGCCAATTATTTGAATGATTACTTCATTGGCAAAGTGGGCAAAATTAGGCAGGAAATGCCAACAACGAGCAGTGAGCCATCATAGTCATATAAAAAAACAAATAATGAAAGAAAAGCATTGCAAGTTTCCTTTTTGTAAATTAGTGTGAGAGAGGTGGAAAATGTATTGTTAACAATCAATAATGACAAACCTCCTGGCATTGACAACTTAGATGGAATACTAATGAGGATGGTAGCTGACTCAATAGCCACTCCTATCTGTCATATCTTTAATCTGAGCCTAGAGGAAAGTATTTGTCCTCAGGCCTGGAGGGAACCAAAGTAATTTCGCTACCCAAGAGTGGTAAAGCAAACTTTATCGGTTCTAACAGCAGAACTATCAGCTTGCTGCCAGCTCATAGCAAACTTTTGGGAATTTTTTTGTTGTTGACCAAATACAATGCTACTTCTCTGTAAAAAAATAAGTAACAACCTACTTTCAGAAGGCTTATAGAGAAGGGCACTCAACATGTAGTGCACTGACACAAGTGACTGATGATTGGTTAATAAGAAGATTGTGAGAGCTGTACTGTTAAGATTTCAGTGCATGTGATATTATTGACCATAACCTTTTGTTGAGAAAACMTATGTCTTATGGCTTTTCAACTTCAGCTCTGAATCCACGATATGGCAATCTATATAATAGAACTCAGAGGGTTTTCTTTAATGGAAGCTTRTCTTATGTCAAACATGTAACGTGTGAGGTACCACAGGGCAGCTCCATAGGCCCTTTACTCTTTTTATTTTTTACCAATGACCTGACACTGGCATTAAACAAAGCATGTGTGTCCATGTACTATATGCTGATGACTCAACCATATACGCATCAACAACCACAGCTAATGAAGTCACGGAAACCCTTAAAGAGTTGCAGTCTGTTTTGGAATGGGTGGCCAGTAATAAACTGGTCATGTAAATTCTATAAGACTAAGAGCATTGTATTTGGTACAAATCATTCCATAAGTTCTAGACCTCTCCTGAACCTGGAAATGAATGGTGTGGCTGTTGAASAAGTTGAGGAGACTAATATACTCGGTGTTACCTTAGATTGTAAATTGTCATGGTCAAAACATATAGATTCAATGGTTGTAAAGATGGGTAGAGGTCTGTCCGTAATAAAGAGATACTCTGCATTATTGACACCCCACTCCACAAAGCAAGTCCTGCAGGCTCTAGTTTTATCTTATCTTGATTATTGTGCTGCAAAGAAAGACCTAGTTAAGCTGCAGCTGACACAGAACAGAGCGACACGTCTTGCTCTTCATTGTAATCAGAGGGCTAATGGTAATACTATGCATGCCAGTCTTTTTTTGCTAAGAGTTGAGGAAAGACCGACCTTGTCACTTCTTTTTARAAGAAACATTAATGTGTTGGAAATTCCAAACTGTTTGCATAGTCAACTTACACACAGCACTGACACACACACTTACCCAACCAGACATGCCACCAGGGATCTTTTCACWGTCCCTAGGTCCAGAACATATTCAAGGAAACGTACAGTGTTATACAGAGCCATGAGCGCATGGAACTCTTCCATCTTATAAAGCGCAAGTGAACAGCAAACCTGGTTCAAAAAACAAATAAAGCAACACCTCATGGCACAAGCCTCTCCCCATGTGACCTACTTGTATGTACTGACATGTATGTGTAACTGATAGATGCACACACATACTACAGTACATGTCAATGTTTTTTAAATGTATGTAAATTGTAAAGTCTTTTGTCTGTAATGCCTTTTTCGTTATATGTCAGACCCCAGTAAGACTAGCTGTCGCCATTGGCATCGGCTAATGGGGATCCTAATAAATCAAATCAAGCTGCTACCTATGCGGTCTGACAAAATCACAATTTTGTAGTTCTTCAAAGTAAATAAGGCATACTTTTATGACTGCTGAATACTAACTGTCAATCACTTAAATCATGTATTTTCAGGCAGCGATACCTCGTGAAGCAACAGCTGCAATCTATATCCCCTCACAATCGCACATTCTCTTGTCTCTTACATAACAGCGGTAAAAGAAACAGACTGGACAAGTAGATGCGCAATGGATTATGGTTATTGTAGTTAATTATCACGTTTTATGCACTAAACTATGTAGAATATTGGCCTGTTGGAAACTTCAACTCCCTAATACATCGCACCGTTCAGGCTGGATCTGATATATCTCAAGAGAAACTATAATTTAACCCACGTCAGTCAATTAGTTTAAAAAAGCAATTTTTGTTAATCGCTCAGGACTAAATCTGACTGAGCTAGTCCACTTGTAGTGACTGAATTAGTCCACTTGTAATGTGACTGAGCTAGTCCACTTGTAGTGTGATTGAGCTAGTTCACTTGTAGTGACTGAATTAGTCCACTTGTATTATGACGGCATTAGTCTAATTGTACTGTGACTGAGCTAGTCCACTCGTATTGTGACTGCATTAGTCCATTTTGCAGTGCATTAACGAACAACGTGTTTCACTTTCAGCTTCATCAGGTTCTACTCGGGGAGATGGTTAGTGTTGAGGAACAGTAGGCATTTTTTTCCAGTCAAGGACATGACTTGGATGAGTTTGATTCAGAATAATTACAGAATTCCCTTTCAAGCAGAGCTGGGAACAAAATACTCTTTTCATCTAAGGGGGATCACCTGATGGAGATGACATGGCCAARGGTTAAATTAACCTGAACTGTTTCATATTTCTCCAAAAACCCTCTTTACCTCCTCTCTGACCCCTCTTTCTCTTCCCTTTTTATCTACGAAGCCAAAGCTGAGAGCAGGCAGAGTTCACATTCAATTTGATTCAATATATTTAATTCCATCTCTTCTGTCTCTGTTGTTMTTCTCTGTGCCTTCTCTTCCCTCAGCCCCCTCTCTCTGTCCAGACCCAGATCAGAGGCGGGACCGTCCACGTCAGGCCTTATGACTTTTAAAACTGAATTGTACAACTAATTTAGTTCAGAGCTGGGGGGCTATAACTTGGTTGAGATTGAGAGTCATAACAGTTCTAAATCATGGAGACAACCAAGGAACAACACATTACATGAGCATTCTTATTCCATCAAGGGATTATTGATAATGTCCAAAAGAACTGGTCACAGACACAGAGGTGGGGGCTATAGTTTAGAAAAGAGGTAAAGAGAGAGGGGAATGGAGAGAAAGGGAGGGCGAGGTAGAGAGAGAAAGGGGATGGAAAGAGTGAGAGAGAAGAGAGTTGAAGAGAGATTAAAGGACAGAGGGGAGAGAGTGTGGTAGAGAGGGAGAGAAAGGGAGTGAGACAAGAGGGCTGTAAATAGAAAGAGCGGTGGAGAGGAGGAAAGGTTAGAGAAACAAAAGAGTGTAGCGGAGGATAGTTGAGAAGAGAGCAGCATGAAGCTAAATAGAGAGAGGGAGAGAGAAAGAAAAGGATAAATAGCAGCTTTTGTTCTGAGGCCTTTTAGAGAAAATCAATGATTCTCTGCCCCCATGACTCACAAAGTCACTCCACAAGAGGCCCTCTGAGAGAGGGAGAGAGAGGGGGGGGGGGGGAGAGAGTTATGGGTGTAACTATACACCTATTTGTACCAAATTGTTGATACTGGGACCTCGGTTCGGTCCGCACTGTGAACCCGAATGAATACATAAAACAATTATATACAAAATAACAACACTAGGCCTAAAGACTACACTTCGTTGTATGCCTCGAGTAAATCTGAGCTGAAAAATATTTCAGGCTATTCCGTTATTAAAAGAACTAGAGCCTATGTGCACGTTGTAATCAAACTTCAAATCTTAATGGGCACATTTCAAATTGTCATTTTGTGAGGCGTAGGCGGGAATGAGCTCTGTACGATGGCGAGTAGTGGGGTCGATAAACCAGGAGGATTCTCCATCATTGTTTTAATCTCCAGTTTGGGAAAGTTTTAGCTTCGCAGTAAATTACAGAGAGTATGTCGCCCCTACTCAATAATAATAGCCTATGCAGCTGCCAACACCTAAAACATGTTGACATATTTACGCCGACATCATCCCAGTATTCCTACTACCAACGGAAATGCCKAAAAAAWYTWAACACAACTTTGTCTCCCCTCTGCATTCAAGCAGCCCTTTGTGTGACCGCAAAACCACAATACATACCGAACCGTGGGTTTGGTGAACCATTGCACCCCTAGTGTATGTGTGTCAAAGAGAGAGAGAGAGTGAACGCTTTAAAGTTTGTGGAAATGCCCACCATGTCACACCCTGGTCTGTTTCACCTGTCTTTGTGATTGTCTCCACCCCCTCCAGGTGTCGCCCATGTTCCCCATTATCCCCTGTGTATTTATACCTGTGTTCTCTGTTTGTCTGTGCCAGTTCGTCTTGTTTGTCAAGTCAACCAGCGTTTTTGTGTCAGCGCCTGCTTTTCCCCAGTCTCGCTTTTCTCGTTCTCCTGGTTTTTGACACTTGCCAGTCCTGTCCCTGCCCGCCTGACCACTCTGCCTGCCCCTGACCCTGAGCCTGTCTGTTGTCCTGTACCTTTGCCCCACCTCTGGATTACAGACCTCTGCAGACCTGACCCTGAAGGTGGAGAAGGTGGAGAAGTGCGAGTTCCTTCGCTCCACCATTGCCTTTCTGGGTTACATCATCTCTGCTGGGAGTGTTCAGAATGATCCCGGGAAGGTGATAGCAGTGATGGATTGGCTTCAGCCTACGTCCAGGGTGCAGCTGCAAAGTTTCCTGGGGTTCGCCAACTTCTATCGCCGCTTTATCCGGGGTTACAGCACCCTGGCTTCCTCCGTCAGCACTTAGTTCGCCCAAGGTTCGATTCAAGTGGTCTCCAGCTGCTGACCGGGCATTCCGGGACCTTAAACATCGCTTCACGACAGCTCCCATCCTGGTTCATCCTGACCCATCTCATCAGTTCGTGGTGGAGGCCGATGCTTCGGATGTCGGAGTGGGGGCTGTCCTGTCCCAGCGTCCTGCCCTTAACCTCAAGCTACATCCGTGCACCTTCTTCTTTCATCGCTTCAACGACACAGAAAGGAACTACGATGTGGGGAATTGTGAGCTTCTCACTGTGAAGATGGCGTTGGAGGAATGGAGGCACTGGTTGGAGGGGGCGGAACATCCGTTCATCGTGTGGACTGACACATGACAAATGAGTTTTAAGCAGACGCTAAAACCTACACACTATTTTTGTTTGTTTATTTGACTAGCTAAGTTAACGTTGTTTTGTTCTTTTTGTTTTACTTTGCCTGCAAACACGCTGGATGATTCAGAATCCATTGAAGAGCTTAAACGATTTAGTGACAAGAGATACTTACGAACTCAAAGAAACATGTCGCCGGTTTCGGAGGATTCAAGCATTGTGAAGGACAACAAACCCAATCAACAAAACAAACCAAAGCCTAGTTGGCCAAGCGGTATCAACGATGGAACCAAACCAACCCCAAGTAAGAGGGTGCACATGGCGAGTGGGGAGAGGTTTACTGATATGGATGTTGACTTGTTAAAATCCATCAATGAAAGGATTCCCAAACGTGATATCTTGGATATATTACGAGAGGACATCAATACATTATGTGCCAGTCTAGAATTCAGCCAATGTCAGATAGATGATCTAAGGAAAGAGAACACGGAGCTGAAAGTTACTGTAGACTCTATTCATGGAAAGGTAGAGGTGGTGCAAAGGGCAAACAAACAACTAAAAGGAACCTTGCTTGATGTACAGTGTTGATCAAGTCGGGACAATCTAATATTTTCAGGGATACCGGAGAATAACAACAGCAGAGGCTGTGAGGACACTGTCCGAGACTTTATGTCAACTCAACTGAAACTGCCCACTGATGTTGTGCATAATGTCACTTTCTCCAGAGTCCATAGAATAGGTAAGGCCTCTGGAAATAGGACACGGGCTATTATTGCATGTTTTGACTAATTTAAGCAAACGGAAATGACGAAGAGCAGGGGCAGAGAACTCAGAAACACTGATTTTGGAATGAATGATCACTTTATGAGATCAATGAAAGGATACAAAGGATACAATTTATCCCATCATGAAGGAAAAGCGTTGTCTGAATCAATGAGTCTCCATGGTGATGGATAAACTTTACATCAACGGGCAATTGTATCGGGAATCTAGAGTAACTCCCTGGCTATTTAAATTCAATGTTCAAATCTGAGTTTGTGTTGTAGTGTATCATGACAACTTCAACTATAACCAATACATGCTCTATTGATCTCCACTTGACAGAAATAGGAATGGTGGGGGTGCAGCATTGTACATTCAGAACCATATACCTTTTAAGAGGAGGGATGACCTTAATGTATGTCAAGTAGAGGCACTATGGGCTCAAGTACATCTGCCTCACCAGGCAGCCATATTGGTGGAATGTGTGTATAGACCTCCAAGCTCTAAGGTGTCCTATCTGGATGACTTATGCACTGGGTTTGACCAGGCCACAGATAGCAACAGAGATGTATTTATCTTTGGTGATTTTAATATAAATTGGAAGGAACATAATAATTCGAATAGAACTAAATTGATGAGATATGCCGAGAACTGTGGTTTGAAACAAATGGTTAATGATACTACTAGATCATCAACTAAGTTGGGTCATCGTTCAAACACATGCATTGATCTGATCTTCTGTAATATACCATTGCAATGTTTAAAAGCCAGATCAATGCCAGTGGGCTAGACAGACCATAATATTGTGACCATAACCATGAACACCAAGGTTKCAAAGAAACCCCCTAGGATTGTGGTCAAGAGACATTTTAAAACATTTAATCATGAGCTATTTTAAAATGATTTGGCTGCTGTCCCCTTGGAGCTGATTTATCGAGAGGATGATTTAAATCACTCTACAGAATGTTTTATTGATTTGCTCACTGAGGTAATGGACCACCATGTCCCAGTAAGAAAGAGTAGTTGGGGCTTGTCCATCTTCATGGATTGATGATGAACTGGGTGAGGCTTTTTCTCAAAGAAATATGTCAAAAGTCTTAGCAGCCAAATCAGAACTAGAAATTGATTAACAGAATTATAGAACATTACGTAATTATGCAGTTAAATTGAATCGTTATTTTACAAAAATGCTTTTATTGATTGTAAAAATTATTCTAAAAAAGGTATGGAATACAGTTAAGGGCCTACTTGGTACATCTATCTCATCATGCCCATCTAGTGTAGAGGTTGGCGGGAGAACAATAACAAAACCAGGTGATATTGCCAATCATTTTGCAGATTTTTTTTACAAAGAAAATGTATTTACTGAGCATTAATGCAAACGTACATTCTTCCCAACAAGCCCTGCTCTTTTAGTCTACAAATGGTGACAGCGGAGGAGGTGTTAAACCTATTGAAGTCATTACCCGATGGTAAATCTACAGGTTATGATCTTATGGGCAATTTTTTACTTGGCTATGCTGCTCCCCAGATTGCCGCTCCACTGAAATATATATTTAATTGATCACTGGAAAAGGGGATGTTTGCAAATGTATGGAAGCATGRGAAACTGTGTCCTATTCCGAAAGACAGCAAAGAACCCATTACTCCTGCCAATTAGTCTACTCCCTTCACTAAGGAATATATTGGAGGGTATTGTGAGTAGACAAATATGAGTACATGGAAAATAATGATCTGATTACAGCCAATCAGCATGCTTATCGCAAAAACCATTCCACTACCACTGCATTGGTTGACATGACTGACCAGTGGCTCAATGCTATGGATAATGGCAGGTTTGTGAGTGTATTATTATTAGATTTTAGTCCAGCATTTGATTTAGTGGATCATGAAATCATTTGGTTTTAAGGAGGTAGCATTGAATTGGGTACAGTCATATCTAACTGACAGGAAACAGTCCACCTATATCAATGGTTCATTTTATTCCCCTCATGCTTTAAACTGTGTAATACCACAGGGCAGTTGCCTTGGGCCACTTCTTTATTTAATATATACCAACGACCTTCCTTATGCCTTATCTGTAACTCAAGCTACTATATTTGCAGATGATACTACAATTTATACAGCAAGACAATCGGTTCAACAGGTACAGCAAGCTTTACAAGGAGGTTTGGAGAATATCATGGAGTGGGTTTGCCGGAATAAACTTGTTTTAAACACCAAGTAAACCAAAGTTATGTTGGTCTGTTCCACTAAGAAAAGGCCAACAGAGCATGGGATACAATTAAGTCTGGGGGGAGTACAAATTGAGGAAGTGGCAGAAACCAAACTACTGGGAGTGCAGCTAGACAACTGCTTATCATGGTCGTCTCAAATAACTAATCTATGTAAAAAAAAAAATACAAAAAATAAAACAGCATGCATGATCAGAAGGATAGCTAAATATTTACCAGGAAAGATTCTTAAGCAAATAACACAAGCATTAATTGAGAGTCAGGTGAACTACTGTTCTGTGGTTTGGGGAAATGCATCAGCAAGTGAAATTAGGAGGCTGCAGATTGCACAGAACAAAGCAGCAAGGATTGTTTTAAGGTGGAGATATGGTTCTTCTGTTGTAGTCATGTACAATGCTCTTGGTTGGTCATCAATCAACAAGATAATTGATACAAATATGCTTATTTTGTTTCATAACATACGCCATTTAAAACGGACAAACTCTATTCACAACGGTATTCAGTTGGTAAGAGACAGACATTCAGTAAATACTAGGAATAGATTGTCCACTATCTATGTGTTATCAGACAGAAAAGAGAAGTAGGCTAAAGAACATTTCGATTTAGAGCAATAAAGACATTTTATAATTTAACTGAGCAAACCAGAAACCTCTCAATATATAAATTTAAACAATACTTTAAAACCATTTAAATATATTACATAGAAATGTTGTGTTGGACTATAGTAGATGAAGAATCAATATCTTTTTAMACTGAGTATTTATCGGGTCACTATGTTAGTGTATTATGTCTGTTTGTAACAGTGTTTATATGTGAAAATATGTTCGTATTATAAATTGTATTTTAATGTTTAAGGACTCTTGGAAGATTAGTCCAAATGAGGACTAAAAGAGATCCAAATAAAAATCAAATCGAACCACAAGAACCTGGAGTATCTTCGCACCGCCAAGCGCCTCAACTCCAGGCAAGCCAGATGGGCCCTGCTGTTCACACGATTCAACTTCTCCCTCTCATACCAGCCGGGATCCAAGAATGTCAAGCCGGATACATTATCCCGCCTCTATAGCCACACGACTACTACCCCGGAACCCGAGACCATCCTTCCCACTTCATGCCTGGTGACGGCACTCAGCTGGGGAATAGGGAAGCAGGTCCATGAGGCGCAGCATTCCTAGCCAAACCCCGGGGGGGCCCTGATAACCGGATGTTCATTCCTGACGCTGTCGGCTCCGCGGTCCTGGAGTGTGCCCACTCCTCCAGACCTGCCTGCCACCCGGGCGCCCGTCGGACCCTGGCATTTGTGCGACAGCGCTTTTGGTGGACTACTATGGTCCCTGATGTGTTCGCATTTGCCGCCGCTTGCACTGTGTGTGCACAGAAGAAGACTCCTCTGAAAGCTCTGGCTGGTCTCCTCCATCCTCTGCCTGTCCCCACCGTCCCTGGTCTCACATCTCCCTGGACTTTGTCACAGGTCTTCCCTCGTCTGATGGCAACACCGCCATCCTGACCGTGGTGGATCGGTTTTCCAAAGCCGCCCACTTCATTCCTCTCCCCAAACTACCCTCTGTCAAAAAGACGGCCCAGCTCATGGTGCAGCACGTTTTCCGGATCTAGGGACTGCCCGTAGACATGGTCTCCGACTGGGGTCCTCAATTCTCGTCCCAGTTCTGGAAGACGTTCTGCACCCTCATTGGGTTGTCGGCCAGCCTGTCCTCCGGGTTCCACCCACAGTTCAACGGCCAGTCGGAGCGAGCTAACCAGGACCTCGAACTACCCTGTGCTGCCTGGTCTCCGCCAACCCCACCACCTGGAGCCAGCAGCTTGTGTCGGTCAAATAAGCCTGCAACACCCTTCCCTGCTCTGCCACGGACCTATCAGCCCCMGCTCTTCCCTGAGCAGGAAGAGGAGGTCGGCATATCTTCTGCCCAGATGTTTGTCCGCCGCTGTCATCATACCTGGAGGAGAGCCCGGTCGGCCCTCCTCAAGACCAACTTCAGGTATCAACGACAAGCGGACCGCCATCAGACCCCGGCTTCCCAGTATCGTCTCGGGCAGAAGGTATGGCTGTCCACCCGGGATCTGCCCCTCCGGGTGGAGCCTCGCAAACTGCCCCCCCCCCCCCTGTTTATTTGCCCTTTCTCCATCTCCAAGATCATTAGCCTCTCTGCTGTTCACCTTCTGTTGCCCCGTGCCCTTCGTATTCATCCTACATTCCATGTGTCTAGAATTAAGCCTGTGTCTCACAGCCCTTTGTCTTCTATTTCAAGGCCCACCCCTTCTCCCCGTGTCATCGATGGCCATCCGGCGTACACAGTGAGACACCTCCTGAGGGTTCGACCACGGGGCAGTGGTTTCCAGTACCTGGTTGACTGGGAGGGTTATAGCCCGGAGGAGAGGTGCTAGAGACATCCTGGACCCAGCCCTCATTGCCGACTTCCACCAACGGCACCCCGGTCAACCAGGTATGCTCCCAGGTAGGACGCCAGGTGGCGCCCCTAGAGGGGGGGGAGGGTACTGTCCCACCCTCACCCATTTCACCTGTCTTTGTGATTGTCTCCACCCCCCTCCAGGTGTCGCCCATCTTCCCTGGTGTATTTATACCTGTGTTCTCTGCTTATCTGTGCCAGTTCGTCTTGTTTGTCAAGTCAACCAGCATTTCTGTGTCAGTTCCTGCTTTTCCCCAGTCTCTCTTTTCTTGTTATCCTGGTTTTTGACCCTTGTCTGTCCTGACCCTGTACCCGCCCGCCTGACCACTCTGCCTGCCCCTGAGCCTGCCTGCCGTCCTGTACCTTTGCACCACCTCTGGATTACTGACCTCTGCCTGACCTGATCCTGAGCCTGCCTGCCATCCTGTACCTTTGTCCCTGTTGCTGTAATAAACATTGTTAAACCTGTTTGGGATAGGGGGCAGCATTTTCACTTTTGGATGAATTGCGTGCCCAGAGTGAACTGCCTCCTACTCAGTCCCTAATATATGCATATTATTATTAGTATTGGATAGAAAACACTCTGAAGTTTCTAAAACAGTTTGAATGATGTCTGTGAGTATAACAGAACTCATATGGCAGGCGGAAACCTGTGAAAAATCCAACCAGGAAGTGGGAAATCTGAGGTTTGTAGTTTTTCAAAGCTTGGCRTACCYAATACACAGTGTCTATGGGGTCAAGTTGCACTTCCTAAGGCTTCCACTAGATGTCAACCGTCTTTAGAAACTTGTTTCAGGCTTCTGCTATAAAGGAGGGGGGAATGGGAGCTGAATGAGTCATGGGTCTGGTAGAGTGTCTCAGGCTCGTGACGCGCAGTCCCGACAGAGTTAGCTCTCGTTCCAGTGCTTTTCTACAGACAATGGAATTCTCCGGTTGGAACATTATTGAAGTTTTATGTTAAAAACATCCTAAAGATTGATTCCATACATCGTTTGACATGTTTCTACGACCTGTAACGGAACTTTTCAAGTTTTTGTCTGGACGTAGTGCTCGCGCCTCATGAAGATGGATTACTGGGCTGAACACGCAACAAACAAGTGGTTTTTGGACATAAATGATGGACTTTATGGAACTTTATGGAACAAATCAGTCATTTATGGTCGAACTGGATTCCTGGGAGTGAATTCTGATGAAGATCATCAAAGGTAAGTGAATATTTATAATGTTATTTCTAACTTCTGTTGACTCCAACATGTGGATATTTCTTTGGCTGGATTGGGCTCTGAGCGCCGTACTCAGATTATGCTTTTTCCTAAAGTTTTTTTGAAATCTGACACAGCGTTGCATTAAGGAGAAGTCTATCTTTAATTCTGTGAATAACACTGTATCTTTTATCAATGTTATTTTGAGTATTCTGTGAAATGATGTGGCTATCTGCAAAATGACCGGATGTTTTGGAATCAAAACATTACTGCAGGTAACACGCCAATGTAAACTGAGATTTTTGTATATACATATGCACATTATCGAACAAAACATACATGTATTGTGTAACATGATGTCCTATGAGTGTCATCTGATGAAGATCATCAAAGGTTAGTGATTCATTTTATCTATATTTCTGCTTTTGTGACTCCTATCTTTGGCTGGAAAAATGGCGTGTGTGTTTTGTGACTTGGCTCTGACCTAACATAATCATATGTTGTGCTTTCGCTGTAAAGCCTTTTTGAAATCGGACACGATGGGTAGATTAACTTGTTATGCTGCAGGGGGCGTATTGAAAAACTGGAAAATATGTGCCAATTTAAACGGCCTCGTACTCAAAATTTTGCTCTTACAATATGCATTATTATTATTACTATTGGATAGAAAACAGTCTCTAGTTTCTAAAACCGTTTTAATTATTTCTCTAAGTGGAACAGAACTATTTTTACAGCCCATTTCCTATCCGGAAGTGAGATTTCCAAAATCGATGTCGCTCTTCAAGACCTTGTCTATAAAAGGGCATGTCACTTAGGACTGTAGAAACACGTCATACGCCTTCCTCTGGGTGTCATGCGGAAGTGAGAGCAGAAATGACTTGATTATCTCGTCCTGGGATTGAACACAACCTCTTGGAGTGAGACTTGCGCACTTTATTTTTTTTTCTGGGAGCGAAGTAGGACCTGGACTCGGCTCCTGGAAAACACTCGTTAAAGGTGAATATGATCTCTGGCTTCGATTTTATTTGATACATGTCACAATATCATCCTAAAGTATGTTTTTTCAATATAGTTTAATTATATTATTGAAATRTATTKTGGACTTTAGACGTGATGCGACGCAAGAATTTTGTCAAGATGGAGAGGTTAGCGCCGCACTGCCAGTGTGCTTGCTAATTCAAGAGGGAAATCGTTCGTTCTGGATCGAAATAAAGACGTTTCTGAACAAAGGACCCCTTGGAGAACATTCTGATGGAAGARCAACAAAGATAAGGACCCAATTTGGGATGCTTTTTCATATATCTGTCGAACTGTGCTATGCTACCGTTTGACTAGAATCAATGCTGCTSTGTGCTAGCTATTGTAGTAAGCTAATATAACGATATATTGTGTTTTCGCTGTAAAACACTTCAAAAATCGGAAATATTGGCTCTATTCACAAGATCTTTGTCTTTCATTAGCTATCCACCATATATTGTTCTGAAATGTTTTATGATGTGTAATTAGTAGTTGACGTTGGTGTCTGTATTTTCTCTGGCTACTCCCGTGCGATTTCTGACTGTAGCTATGATGGTAGCAGTAATGTAAAACTGATTTATAGCTAAAATATGCAKATTTTTTGAACAAAACATAGATTTATTGTGTAGCATGTTATAGGACTGTCATCTGAGGTAGTTTTTTCTAGGTTATTTAGGTTGGTTCTAGGTTAGTTAGGTTGGCTTGTGCATGCTACTTGCATCCTACTTGTGCTGTGAAAAATGTCTGTCCTCTTTTTTATTTGGTGGTGAGCTAACATAAATATATGTGGTGTCTTCTCTGTAAAACAAAAAATCGGACATGTTGGCTGGATTGACAAGATGTTTATCTTTCAAATGCTGTATTGGACTTGTTAATGTGTGAAAGTTAAATATTTAAAAAAAATAGATTTTGAATTTTGCGCCCTGCACTTGAGCTGGATGTTGTCATAGGTGTACCGGCGTCGGGCTGCAGCCATAAGAAGTTAACAAGATGTTTATCTTTCATTTGCTGTATTGGACTTGTTAATGTGTGAAAGTTACATACTTCKAAAAAATATTTTTGAWTTTCCCGCGCTGCGTTTTCAGRGTAAGGTTGTCGAGGGGTTCCGCTAGCGGAACGCCTGCGCTAGAAAGGTTACCTGATACATCAGTCTGTGGCGTTATCTATTTTCTCACTCAGCACAATCCTCTCGTCTAATTGGCCCATCCCAGAGTGTTCATTAGCAAGTCAAAACCAGCTCTAAATGGCAGCACTTAGCACACATCACATTAGTCATTCAATGACCTATATATTTGTTTATTTATGTCTTCTAAATTTATACAAGTGATCCTTTCTGAGAATGGTAGCTTTATGTGAGAGCTGTCCCAAAAGTGCTGAAAACATTTACACATCATACGCTGGCTGTTTGTTTAAATAATTGATCAGTCATCAATTAAGCATTCAAACCATCTAATTTTCCTTTGAGGGTCCTGAGAGGTGCGTGTCAGTGTTCCCTCAGTCATTGTTGTGTAGAACGGAACGTTACAACTGGCTGATTGCACTGAGCCTTTTTCTAGAGCTGCTATGTTAGAAAACAAGGTACAGTATTACCATTTAAAGAATAGTATCTACTTGTGAACATCAAGGTCAGACTGCATAGTGTGTGTATGCGTTGATTGATTGCTTTTATTTGACAGTTTAAAAAAATACATACTCACAGTACATTTTTAGACTGGGATAACAAAGTAAATTACTTATTTCCATTGTGGTCCCTTAAAGTGCATGGTGCAATACACCGTGTGTGTGACTCGTGAGAATCATGTGAATAACAACTGATGGGGTTGCCATGTCGTCGAACATTGAAAATTGATGCCATTCTATAGATTTCCCCCTTCACGTCAAAGAGGGAGCTATCCAATCTGAGCAGCAGAAAATAAGTCAAGGTGAGGTAGCATAGCTAATGGTAGTTAGCTAACTACATTTGTTTATCTAAACCAAAATCTAGCTAGCTTTCATAATATGCTGGCTAGACATTCTAAAGCATTTCAATGTAATTAGGCAGCTGCTATCTGGCGATGTGATTTGTAACGTTGCAAGCTAGTGTTAGCTTTGTTAGGTTACATTAGCTAACCATTAGCTAACCTTAACTCACTTTGGTATGTCGCGCTGGTCCATACAATTGACCTTATTTTAGCGGCCAAAAAACGTAATACTTCCAGATCAACTGTAATATCATTGTAAAGCACAATTACTCCCCTTTCCAACAAAATCAGTGACGAGACCCTTCATGATGCCCATCTCTGCATGATTCAAGAAGGCAATGAGCTCTGTCGGTTCTTCTTTAAAATGGCAGGTGGGGAAGCGAAACCTATTGCGTGATAGTCAGAAGGAGAGATGTTGTGTGGGGAAACGGCTTTTTTCACTCGTTCTGATCCAACTTATCACCTTATCCCCTCAAAAATGTAAATAAAACACTATAAATAGTTTATATAATGTGTCATTACATACCTATTTGAAGGTTTGTGTCAAATTTGAATTGTGTTTTTAGGGCGGTGCTAAAGTGATCTTCAGAAGTAAACAGCAGCTTTTGAGAGTCATGAGAGCTTGCAGTGATGACGCGAAAAATGACTAGGTATCCCCATTACCCTGTCCCTTTTTTGTTTTTAAACGGTGAGAGAAGTGCTACACCTGGTGGAGAGAGGCTGTAAGACAGAATTAGTTGCTTCATGTGTGCTGTACGTTACGTCATGACACGTCACAATTTAACGTACAGCGTCACAGGGGGTCAGTTTTTTCAACTTTTGTCCAATACTATTGAGCCATTACCATGTCAATCAACGCTTGAATAGAAACGTAGTTCACACCTCAGATTTTGATGTCAACACAGTCGCTACAGTCCTATTAGTTTTCATTGCAGCCTCGTTTGAATGTCGCGGTTGTGCAAATTTGTACGGAATGGGGTTAGTCACCGTTAGCTAACTAACTACCGCAGAGGCTAATGTGATTATTCTATTTAGAGTCTAATCCCATCAACATCTGCAGAGGCATCAACATTAAGCTCAGCACCAGGAATTAGTGTAAGTCACCTTCTAAAATCTTACTAAAATCTACTAAATCTGTCCATGACTCCATGATGAGCAAATACATTTAATGGAGCCAGACATAACCATGGTCCATGCGTGTCTTGTTGTCATAATTAGTGTGTTTTCAAGTAGGCTACAGGTTCTACAGTACATTCGTTACGTCTGTATTATGGAGGCTTAGTTGAATGTTCATGCAAGGCTTGAAGGCTAAATTGGAGAAAAGTAGGTATTAGTAAGGAGGGGATGGTGTGGGTGACTGACTGGGGTGGGCATTGCGTGTGACGGTTAATATGCATGCTGTATTGACATGGGGGGGGTGGTTGGATATAGTACGTTATTTGAGTGTGTATTGATGGGGGCAAAGTTGTACAATGTTGGCTAATCACTGACTACTGTGTGTCCTACAGACTAACCCTGCTACTGATGACGATGACCTTGACTCAGCTTTAGCAGTACAGCGCCTGTAGACCCATTGGATGAAAGCTTCCAGCCTGGAATAAACTCAAGCTTAACATCATCTGACTTTGAAACAAGCCAGGACAGCCAAAAGGTATGTATAAAAGCACCTATATCCTCTTGAGAAAACAAATTTACCAATACACTAAAATGTCTGCAAGACAAGTGCTCCCCAAACTTTTCACACCCTTGCAGTCAGTTCTTTGGCATGGGTGAGAGGGGCTGTTAGTATACTCTTCTAGCCTAATCACTCTATTGTTGGCAGTGCTTGTCTACTCAACAGCACAACTGTAGGTGCTCGTACACAACAATACACGACTAGACTGTCTACAAGTCAAGCCCGCCTCAAACTTTTCACGTCTTTGCTAACAGCCCATCTCAATGCCTCATTAGTGTAACAAAACAAGTCTACTGTACCCATTTTGTTTACAAACAGAGTTTATTGTATAGTTACACATCATCATGATGACTCTGTCTTTCCAGGAGACTTCCAGTACAAACAAATCTTCTGCAAGCGGTCAAAGTAGTGGGTGGTGAAGAAAGTGTACGAGAGGCTTGTCCACCTGGCTGTGGTGTGAAGAAAGGACCAGACGGTTGTCTACAAGGAGCAAGAGTCACAGCCCACCAAACTCAACATCCCCTGTCAACATTGACACAGCGCCAAAGCTTGCTAAACCAGCTGCCATTACCCAATACAAGATGAGGTTAACCAGCTGAATAACATTCTGGAACCTGCCTGGAACATTCAAGTAATACAACGTCCATATTCAGTTAGAGTGATGTTTTAGCATAACATATAATGAATTAGTATGATCACAACTGCGTTGTGGTATAGCTATTGCTAGCTGCTGTACATGCAGTACCAGTCAAAAGTTTGGACACACCTACTCATTCAAGGGTTTTTATTTTTTACTATTTTCTATATCTACAAACTATGAAATAACACATATGGAATCATGTGGTAACCCGAAAAGTGTTAAACAAGCAGCCACCCTTTTGCCTTTGACAGCTTGGCACACTCTTGGCATTCTCTCAACCAGCTTCACCTGGAAATTTTCCAACAGTCTTGAAGGAGTACCAACAAATGCTGCAGACTTGGATGCTTTTCCTTCACTCTTGTCACGTTCCTGACCTATTTTTATGTTATTTTGATTATGTTTAGTTGGTCAGGGCGTGAGTTGGGGTGGGCATTGTATGTTGTGTGTGTTTTGGTTAGTCTATGMGTGTTGTATGTGTATGGGATAGAGTATTGTTAGGTTGTCTAGTTATGTCTATGGCTGCCTAGATTGGGTCTCAATCAGAGACAGCTGTCATTCATTTGTCTCTGATTGGGAGCCATATTTAAGGTAGCCATAGGCAGTAGGCTTTTGTGGGTAGTTGTCTTGTTTAACGTTTGTTGCTTGTCTGTGCACTTGCGTTATTTAGCTTCACGATCATTTGTTGTTTTTTMMTTMMTTMMWATAGTGTTTTCGTTTCATGTTCATCTTCGGTCATTTATTAAAAGAAGATGGCTTATTTTCCTCATGCTGCGTTTTGGTCCGAATCTCTTCCACACGATCGTGACAACTCTACGGTCCAACTCCTCCCTAACCATCTCAACTGGGTTGAGGTCAGGTGACTGTGGAGACCAGGTCATCTGAATTGAATTCTAAATAAATCAGACAGTGTCACCAGCAAAGCACCCCCACACCACCTCCTCCATGAACCAAAAATCTCAAATTTGGACTCATCAGACCAAAGGACAGATTTACACCGGTATAATGTCCATTGCTGTCACGTTCCTGACCTGTTTTCTGTTGTTTTTGTATGTGTTTAGTTGGTCAGGGCGTGAGTTGGGGTGGGCATTCTATGTTATGTGTTTCTATGTTGGTTAATGGGTTGCCTGATATGGTTCTCAATTAGAGGCAGGTGTTTTACGTTTCCTCTGATTGAGAACCATATTAAGGTAGGTTGTTTCACATTGTTTGTTGTGGGTGGTTGTCTTCCGTGTCTGTGTATGTTTGCACCACACGGGACTGTTTCGTTTGTTCGTTCGTTTTGTGTAGTCTATTTTCCTGTTTGTGCGTTCTTCGTGTTATGTAAGTTCATTTGTTCAGGTCTGTTGACGTTTATTATTTTGTAAATTCTCAAGTTTTTTTCGTGTTCGTCTTGAGTTTAATAAATTCATTATGTCATATAACTACCATGCTGCATATTGGTCCTCTGATCCTTCTCGCCTCTCCTCGTCTGAGGAGGAGGACGAAGTAGACGATTGTTACAATTGCATGTGTTTCTTGGCCCAAGCAAGTCCCTTCTTATTGGTGTCCTTTAGTGGTTTCTTTGCAGCAATTCGACCATGAATGCCTGATTCACGCAGTCACCTCTGAACAGTTGATGTATTTAATATTTGATCAAAATCCGGCGCCGACAGAGATGGCCGCTTCGCGTTCTTAGYAAACTATGCAGTACTTTGTTTTTTTATGTATCATGTCTTACACTGTTACCCCAGGAAATCTTAAGTCTTATTACATATAGCCGGGAGGAACTATTTGGATATAAGAGCAACGTCACCTTACCAATATTATGACCAGGAACACGACTTTCCCGAATCGGATCCTCTGTTTGGTCCACCACCCAGGACAATGTATCGGATCCCAGCAGGCGACCCAAAACAACGGCACCGCAGAAGGGGCAGACGGAGCGGTCTTCTGGTCAGGCTCCGTAGACGGGCACATCGCCCACTGCTCCCGAGTATACTATTCGCCAATGTCCAGTCTCTTGACAACAAGGTAGACGAAATCCGTGCAAGGGTTGCCTTCCAGAGAGACATCAGAGATTGTAACATTCTCTGTTTCACGGAAACATGGCTCACTCGGGATACGTTATCAGAGTCGGAACAGCCACCTGGTTTCTTCACGCACCCCCCCCCCAAGCAGACACCTCGACGGCCCTGAAATAACTTTATTGGACTCTATGCAAACTGGAAACCACATATCCTGAGGTTGCATTTATTGTAGCTGGAGATTTTAACAAGGCAAATCTGAAAACATGGCTCCCTAAATTTTATCAGCATATCAAATGCGCGACCCGGGCTGGCAAAATTCTGGATCATTGTTACTCTAACTTCCGCGARGCATACAAAGCCCTCCCTCGCCCTCCTTTCGACAAATCTGACCATGACTTAATTTTGTTGCTCCCAGCGTATAGACAGAAACTAAAACAGGAAACGCCCGTGCTCAGGTCTGTTCAACGTTGGTCCGAACAATCTGATTCCACGCTTCAAGATTGCTTCGATCACGTGGACTGGGATATGTTCCGGATAGCGTCGGACAACAACATTGATGTTTAAGCTGATTCGGTGAGCGAGTTTATTAGCAAGAGCATCGGTGATGTTGTACCCACGGCGACTATTAAAACCTTCCCCCACCAGAAACCGTGGATTTATGGCAGCATTCGCGCAAAACTGAAAGCGCGAACCACTGCTTTTAATCAGGGCAAGGCGACCGGAAACATGACCGAATACAAACAGTGTAGCTATTCCCTCCGCAAGGCAATCAAACAAGATAAGGGTCAGTACAGAGACAAAGTAGAGTCGCAATTCAACGGCTCAGACACGAGAGGTATGTGGCAGGGTCTACAGTCAATCACAGATTACAAAAAGTAACACACTACACTACTTATTTTCCACCATAATTTGCAAATAAATTCATTAAAAATCCTACAATGTGATTTTCTGGATTTTCTTTTCTCCTTTTGTCTGTGATAGTGTACCTACGATGAAAATTACAGGCCTCTCTCATCTTTTTAAGAACTTGCACAATTGGTGGCTGACTAAATACTTTTTTGCCCCACTGTATTTATATGTACATATTCTTATTCATTCCTTTACACTTGTGTGCAAAAGGTAGTTGTTATGAAATTCTAAGATAACTTGTTAGATATTACTGCACGGGCAAAACTCGAAGCACAAGCATGTCGCTACACTCGCATTAACATCTGCTAGCCATGTGTATGTGACCAATAAAATTTGATTTGATTTGATGAGCTGTGTCTGTTACTTGAACTCTGAAGCTTTTATTTGGGCTGCATTTTCTGAGGCTGATAACTCTAATGAACTTATCCTCTGCAGCAGAGGTAAATGCATTTTCCTTTCCTGTGGCGGTCCTCATGAGAGCCAGTTTCATCATAGCGCTTGATGGTTTTTGCGACTGCACTTGAAGAAACTTTCAAAGTTCTTGAAATATTCCGGATTGAATGACCTTCATGTCTTAAAGTAATGTACTGTTGTTTCGTTGCTTATTTGAGCTGTTCTTGCCAAAATATGGACTTGATCTTTTACCAAATAGGGCTCGCTTCTGTTTACCACCCCTACCTTGTCACAACTGATTGGTTCAAACGCATTAAGACGGAAAGAAATTCCACAACACAACTTTTTACAAGGCACACCTGTTCTTATGGCTGCAATCCCAATAACGGGATCGATATGACAACCGCCAGTGAATGTGCAGGGCGCCAAATTCAAACAGAAATCTCAGGATTAAAATTCCTCAAACATACATGTATCTTATACCATTTTAAAAGGTACTCTTGTTGTTAATCCCACCAAAGTGTCCGATTTCAAATAGGCTTTACAGCGAAAGCACCACAAACGATTATGTTAGGTCACCGCCAAGTCACAGAAAAATTCTGCCATTTTTCCAGCCAAAGATAGGAGTCACAAAAAGCAAAAATAGAGATAAAATGAATCACTAACCTTTGATCTTCATCAGATGACACTCATAGGACTTCATGTTACACAATACATATGTTTTGTTCAATAAAGTGCATATTTATATAAAAAAATCTCAGTCTACATTGGCGCGTTATGTTGACTAGTTCCAAAAACATCCGGTGATATTGCAGAGAGCCACATCATTTTACAGAAATACTCATTATAAATGTCGATGAAAATGCAATTGTTAGACATGGAAATATAGATACACTTCTCCTTAACTTCTTTGATGTAGGGGGCAGCATTTTCACTTTTGGATTAATTGCGTGCCCATAGTGAACTGCCTCCTACTCTGTCCCAGATGCTAATATATGCATATTATTATTACTATTGGATATAAAACACTCTGAAGTTTCTAAAACTGTTTGAATGATGTCTGTGAGTATAACAGAACTCATATGGCAGGCAAAAACCTGAGAAAAAATCCAAACAGGAAGTGAGAATTCTGAGACTGGTCAACGTTCAACTCATCGCCTATTCAATTCCCTGTAAGATATGGATTTGTTAGCACTTCCTACGCCTTCCACTAGATGTCAACAGTCTGTAGAACGTGGAATGAAGCTTATGCTGTGTTGTGGGGCCGGATGAGAGGGGAATGAGTCAGTGGTCTGGCAGATTGCCAGTTCCTGGTCATGCGCTTTCCTCATGATATCGCCTTGTGTCCCATAACTTCTACAGACATGAAGGAATGCTCCGGTTGGAACGTTATTGGATATATATGATAACAACATCCTGAAGATTGATTCTCTACTTAGTTTGACCAGTTTATTCGACCTGTTATATAACTTTTTGAAGTTTTCGTCCGAGTTCGCCTGCATCTGCGCGAGCGTTTGGACATGTGCACRAAACATGCTAGCAAAWGTAGCTACTTAGACATAAGTAATGGACATTATCGAACAAAACAACYATMTATTGTGGAACTAGGATTCCTGGGAGTGCATTCTGATGAAGATGTATCATTTAAACTAATTTGTTGGCAAGTAAGAATGTCTTAATTAAACAGCAGATTAGTCTGTCAATATAGCAAATATGTAGACATGGCTTGTATTCAATACAAAGTTTATTTGCTCTGGAGACCGAGGTGAGTTTAGACCGCAGTATGCAGAAACAGTTATGGCAAAGTATTACATATATAAGCAGAAGAAAAATACACTACTAAAGCTTATAATAAAGACTGCAGTTCTGCAAAGAGATGGCTTGCATGTGTTGTGTTTGGGAGATGCCGTGAGGTGTTCGGAGTCACTTTGATACAAGGGGAGTTTGTTGTTACGGGACATTTCACATCCACTCTATTGTCTGTGAGAAAGGCGAAAATGCTATTACACATACATGGGCAATCATTGTGTACTGTATATTCCTACTGTACAGTAGCAGCATGGTGTATAACATGAGACACATGTTAGCTAACTCCAAGACCAATATGAGTCGTCAAGCCAAAGTCATTCCTTTACACTCCACCATTCTCATCAAAACATTTATCCAGTTTTGCTCAGAATGAGGCATGGAGGCAAGCTAGGCTAGTTAGCTAGTTATAACGTTAGATTACAGTATATTTTATGTATAGAAAACACAGCTAGCTAAACTTGGCTAGTAGTGCTTCTAGCAGTGGCCGAATCGATCACCAAATTGTACTGCAATGAACACTGCCACGGTTGAAAGAGAAATTATATTTGTAGCTAGCTACCGAGAGCAAAACCCCAGTTCTGGTCCAGCTGGTCTAGGCTGCCGCCAGTGCTTGCTGGTGTCGCAATTCTTTTTCTCGCCATCTCAACTCCTCTTCAGTGTATTCCAGCTCAAAAAAGGTCTGAATGTTCCTATGTAAAATTACATAAAAAAAATAGGAAATTGTAGGTAATAATTTAGCAATCTTGGATAGACAGTGAAACTGTACACTAACCGGCTCAGTGGCGCAGCGGTCTCAGGCACTGCATCTCTGTGCTGGAGGCGTCACTACAGACCCTGGTTCGATTCAAAGCTGTATCACAACCGGTCGTGATTGGGAGTCCCATAGGGCGTCACATATTTGACCCAGAGTCGTCCGGGTTAGGGTTTGGCCGGGATAGGCCACCATTGTAAATAAGAATTGTTTTAACTAACTTGCCTAGTTAAATAAAGGTTAAATAAAATCAAATAGTACCGCTCTCATTCTGAAAAGCATGCCTTCGAGGATGGGAACAAGGAAGTATGACTTCCGTCAGGAAGTAGTCTTTACAAAGCCAAGGCAAATGGCTCAACCTAAATATCCTGCAATGTCCAAGCAGATAGGAATATAGTGGAGTAAAATGGCTCTATTGAACAAGGACAACCATACTTACTCATGAGATCATGAGTAATGTCCCTCATGAACCCTGAAATTTCCATCCCTAACTAAAACATTTTCCGACAAGATAGAACTGCCAAAGGGGGCGGAGTTGCAATCAACTGCAGGGATAGGCTGCAGAGTTCTGTCTTACTACCCAGGTCTGTGCCCAAACAATTTGAGCTTCTAATTAAAAAAATCCACCTCTCCAGAAACAAGTCTCTTACCGTTGCCACTTGCTATAGACCACCTTCTGCCCCCAGCTGTGCCCTGGACACCATATGCGGATTGATTGCCCCCCCATCTATCTTCAGAGCTTGTGCTGCTAGGTGATCTAAACTGGGACATACTTAACACCCCGGCCATCCTACAATCTAAGCTTGATGCTCTCAATCTCACACAAATTATCAATGAACCTAGGTACAAACCCAAATCCGTAAACATGGGCACCCTCATAGATATCATCCTAACCAACCTGCCCTCCAAATACACCTCTGCTGTCTTCAACCAGGATGCCTGCGTCCGTAATGGGTCTGCGGTCAAGCGACCACCCCTCATCACTGTCAAACGCTCCCTAAAACACTTCAGSSAGCAGGCCTTTCTAATCGACCTGGCCCGGGTATCCTGGAAGGATATTGACCTCATTCCGTCAGTAGAGGACACCTGGTTATTCTTTAAAAGTGCTTTCCTCACCATCTTAAATAAGCATGCCCCATTCAAAAAATGTAGAACCAGGAACAGATATAGCCCTTGGTTCACTCCAGACCTGACTGCAGTTGACCAGCACAAAAACATCCTGTGGCGTACTGCATTCGCATCGAATAGCCCCCGCGATATGCAACTTTTCAGGGAAGTTAGGAACCAATATACACAGGCAGTTGGGAAAGCAAAGGCTAGTTTTTTCAAACAGAAATTTGCATGCTGTAACACTATCTCCAAAAGGTTCTGGGACACTGTAAAGTCCATGGAGAATAAGAACACCCCCTCCCAGCTGCCCACTGCACTGAGGCTAGGAAACACTGTCACCATGGATAAATCCGTGATAATTGAGAATTTCAATAAGCATTTCTCTACGGCTGGCCATGCTTTCCACCTGGCTACCCCGACCCCGGTCAACAGCCCTGCACCCCTCACTGCAACTTGCCCAAGCCTCCCCKYRTTCTCCTTCACCCAAATCCAGATAGCTGATGTTCTGAAAGAGCTGCAAAATCTGYACCCCTACAAATCAGCAGGGCTAGACAATCTGGACCCTCTCTTCCTAAAATGATCCGCCGAAATTGTTGCAACCCCTATTACTAGCTTGTTCAACCTCTCTTTCATATCGTCTGTGATCCCCAAAGATTGGAAAGCTGCCGCGGTCATCCCCCTCTTGAAAGGGGGAGTCACTCTAGACCCAAACTGCTACAGACCTATATCTGTCCTACCCTGCCTTTCTAAGGTCTTCGAAAGCCAAGTTAACAAACAGATCKCCGACCATTTCGAATCCCACCGTACCTTCTCCGCTATGCAATCTGGTTTCCGAGCTGGTCACGGGTACACCTCAGCCACGCTCAAGGTCCTAAACGATATCATAACCGCCATCAATAAGAGACAATATTGTGCGGCTGTCTTCATCGACCTGGCCAAGGCTTTTGACTCTGTCAATCACCATATTTTTATCGGCAGACTCAACACCCTTGGTTTCTCAAATGACTGCCTAGCCTGGTTCACCAACTACTTACTTTGACACACAGAGTTCAGTGTGTCAAATCGGAGGGCCTGTTGTCCGGACCTCTGGCAGTCTCTATGGGGGTGCCACATGGTTCAATCCTCGGGCAGACTCTTTTCTCTGTATACATCAATGATGTCGCTCTTGCTGCTGGTGATTCTCTGATCCACCTCTACGCAGATGACACAATTCTGTATACTTCTGGCCCATCTTTGGACACTGTGTTAACTAACCTTCAGATGAGCTTCAATGCCATACAACTCTCCTTCCGTGGCCTCCAACTGCTCTTAAATGCAAGCAAAACTAAATGCATGCTCTTCAACTGATCGCTGCCCACACCTACCCACCTATCCAGCATCACTACTCTGGACGATTCTGACTTAGAATATGTGGACAACTACAAATACCT
This sequence comes from Salvelinus sp. IW2-2015, assembly GCF_002910315.2. Lineage (NCBI taxonomy): Eukaryota > Metazoa > Chordata > Actinopteri > Salmoniformes > Salmonidae > Salvelinus > Salvelinus sp. IW2-2015. The sequence goes on along the minus strand of NC_036872.1, from coordinate 24,688,969 downwards.
AGGTGTCTGATTAGACTGTAAACTCTCCTTCCAGACTCACATTAAGCATCTGCAATCCAAAATTAAATCTAGAAATCGGCTTCCTATTTCGCAACAAAGCATCCTTCACTCATGCTGCCAAACATACCCTCGTAAAACTGACCATCCTACCGATCCTGGACTTCGGCGATGTCATTTACAAAATAGCTTCTAACACTCTACTCATCAAATTGGATGCAGTCTATCACAGTGCCATCTGTTTTGTCACCAAAGCCCCGTATATTACCCACCACTGCGACCTGTATGTTCTCGTTGGCTGGCCCTCGCTTCATATCTGTCGCCAAACCCACTGGCTCCAGGTCATCTATAAGTCTTTGCTAGGTAAAGCCCCGCCTTATCTCAGCTCACCAGCACCCATCCGCAGCYCGCGCTCCAGCAGGTATATTTCACTGGTCACCCCCAAAGCCAATTCCTCCTTCGGACGCCTTTCCTTCCAGTTCTCTGCTGTAAATGAATGGAACAAACTGCAAAAATCACTGAAGCTGGAGACTCATATCTGCCTCACTAGCTTTAAGCACCAGCTGTCAGAGCAGCTCCCAGATCACTGCACCTGTACATAGCCAATCTGTAAATAGCCCATCCAACTACCTCATCACCATATTGTTATTTATTTTATTTATTTTGCTCCTTTGCACCCCAGTACCGCTACTTGCACACTCATCTTCTGCACATCTATCACCCCAGTGTTTAATTTGCCATTCTGTAATAATTCCGCCACTATGGCCTATTTATTGCCTCACCCCCTTATCCTACTTCATTTGCYCACACTGTATATAGACTTTCTCTATTGTATTATTGACTGTATGTTTGTTTATTCCATGTGTAACTCTGTATTGTTGTTTGTGTCGCACTACTTTGCTTTATCTTGGCCAGGTCGCAGTTGTAAACGAGAACTTGTTCTCAACTAGCCTACCTGGTTAAATAAAGGTGAAATATATATATATTTTTTTATCATGCAATTGCCTTAACACTAAGGCCACAATAATTGCTATGAAACATGACTCCTGTTAGGAATGCGTTGAGAGTCGGGGAGCAAGTACAGGAAGCAAGTGTTAATAAATAAATAAACAAAACAATAAACATAAACAACACACTGAAATGAAACAGAGCCAATAACACCTGACGAAAGAACCAAGGGGAGTGACAGATATAGGGAAGATAATCAAGGAGGTGATGGAGTCCAGGTGAGTGTCCTGAGGCGCAGGTGCGCGAGACGATGGTGACAGGTGTGCGGGATAATCAGCAGCCTGATGACCTAGAGGCCGGAGAGGGAGTATACGAGACAACTCCATTGATTTTTAGATCAGACAGCTTCTTGCCATTCTCCTTAGACCTCTCATCAARGAGCTGTTTTCGCCCACAGGACTACCACTGACTGGATGTTTTTMGGGAAATGAAAAGCATGAAAAGCCCAGGAGGCCGGCCGTTTCTGAGATACTGGAACCGGCGCGCCTGGCACCGATGATCATATCGTGCTCAAAGTCGCTTAGTTACTCGTTTTGCCCATTCTAACATTAAATCGAACAGTAACTGAATGCCTCGATGCCTGGGTGCCTGCTTTATATAGTAAGCCACGGCCACGTGACATCCCTCACTGTCTGTAGAATTTTCATTTCACCATTTTCACCATTTTCGTGAACGGGGTGGTTTACCACTGAGTGTATATCTGCTGGCCTCAGTGTTTTCCAATTCATGGGGCCTTGTTTAGAGAGAGAGAGACGGTTTTGGTACATAGCTAGTATAGGGCTGACCTACCTATGTGTATATGCTGGTTCTGTGTGGCCTTCCCCTGTAGAGATCTTATACAACCCTATTACAGCCATTCACTTTGATACATGCTGATTACTCACATCCTTAATCCACAAATGAACACCCTTCCTCTTTCCCTCCCCTCTCCCTTCTTCCTCCTCCTCTACCTCCCCTCTCCCTGTAACACTCGTCGGAAGGATGAGACCAAGGTGCAGCGTGATACGTGTTCATGTTTCTTTATTAAAACCAAACAAAAGAACAACAAACGTCACGTCTTGAAGGCTACACAGAGCTAACAAAAAACAACATCCCACAACCTAAGGTGGCAAAACAGGCGGCCTAAGTATGATTCCCAATCAGAGACAACGATAGACAGCTGTCCCTGATTGAGAACCATACCCGGCCAAAACATAGAAACTGTAACGGTTTTCGTCGTCTGAAGAAGAGTAGTTGGACCAAAGCGCAGCATGGTAAGTGTTCATGCTTTTTATTGGAACACAACACTATAACAAAATAACATGAGAAATAAATGAAACCGACACCACAGTCCTGTAAGGTGCAAAACATTAAACAGAAAATAACTCTCCACAAAAACCATGTGGGAAAAAGCTACCTAAGTATGGTTCTCAATCAAAGACAACGATAGACAGCTGCCTCTGATTGAGAACCACACCCGGCCAAAACCAAAGAAATACAATACATAGAAAATGAACATAGAATGCCCACCCAAATTACACCCTGACCAAACCAAAATAGAGACATAAAAAAGTCTCTCTAAGGTCAGGGCGTGACACTCCCTTCTTCCTCCTCCCTTCTGGGAGGAAACCGAGGGGCCCTGGTAACCTCTGATTGATGCCTGGTGTTCCCAGGGGGAAGATAATAAATGTGGGAACCGGAGCCAGTTGAAGTGGAGCACCTCCCCAAAGAAGGGAATGGATTGGTTTTAATTGGCCAACTTTAATGGGGCAGGAGGGAGAGAAAGTGGGATGAGGGAGAGTGATGGAGAGAGACATAGGGAGAGAGAGAGAGATACAGGCTTTAAGTCTCTTTGTGGCAGGTTTAGTATTGAACTCACTAGTACGTGAACTCTACTCTACTACAGAAGCATATATCAAAGGAATTGCCTGTGGAAACCTGCTTGTAGAGCAACAACACAGTACTCAGTCATCAAAACTAGCTTTCCTTGGCTTTGCTCACACTGAACATTTATTTGTCAAAAATAACCCAGTTACTGTAGCTGTGTGAAATGAAGTAAAATCATGTTTCCTAAGGTCCTATATAGCTGTGAGCCACTCAGTTTTAAACTAACCTAGATTGATGTTGGTGTTGGGGAACAGGGTTGCATCAGCAGTGTTAAATACTGAAGCCTGCAACCATTAAATAATCCATCTAGTGTAATGCTGCCTCCCAGGCACTCCCAGTCTCCCTCTGTCTCTTCTCCAGTCTCCACCACACTGGTCTAACAGCCACACTGACTGACCAAACATATAAACCTACCAAGACATTTACTGGCAACTTTAACATGCTGCCAACTTTTTGCCACCTTTTCTTTCTATCTGAAAGGTATTGACAGTAACTAGCCTCCCCTTTACATCTACCTACCTCAGGTCTGGGCAAAGGCCGGCCAGGGGCCGTATGCGGCCCACGACCTGATTCAATACTGTCACGGCCYTTTAAAGGAGTGGACCAAGGCGCAGCGTTTTGAGCGTACATACTTCTTTATTTAACAATGTCGCCAACAAAACAATAACTATCCAAACGACACGTGACGCCAACGTAGTGCATCCAGGCAACTAAACATGGACAACTATCCACAAAACCAACATGGAAAATGGCAACCTAAATAGGCTCCCCAATCAGAGACAACGATAAACAGCTGTCTCTGATTGGGAACCCATTCAGGCCACCAAAACCTACATACCCCTAGACCACAGGTGTCAAACTCATTCCACGGGGGGCCGAGTGTCTGCGGGTTTTCGCTCCTCCCTTGTACTTGATTGATGAATTAACATCACTAATTAGTTAGGAACTCCCCACACCTGGTTGTCTAGGGCTTTATTGAAAGGAAAAACCAAAAACCTGCAGACACTAGGCCCTCCGTGGAATGAGTTTGACACCCCTGCCCTAGACAATACAAAATCCCCATAGATAACCAAAAAGAAAACAAAAAAAACAAGACAATACAAAAACTAAACAAACCACCCTTGTCACACCCTGACCTAACCAAAATAATAAAGAAAGCAAATATAACTAAAGTCAGGGCGTGACAAATACGTCCCGCGAAATCAGAAAAAAAGTTTTAAGTGTCGAGCCAACTCACTCAGTCACACACTTAGCAGCGAGGACAGAGAGGAAGGACAGCTGTGAAAACAACAGCTGGAAAATGAGTCAGAAGTACAGTAGCATTTGGATACATTTTGATTATGTAAACAATGTTAGAGCATAGTGTAGAATTTGCCAAAACAAAATCTCATATACAATTCCAAGCAGGAAACCCCTTTCAAAATCACTTATTCCACAACTGTACGAGAGCGCACAGGCTTCAGTGTGGGAAAGAGTACAAAAAGCTACTGCAGTTTGCCTTACCAATGACTGCTGGACATCAAGAGCAACCACGTATTACATGTTGGTTACATGTCACTTCATTGAAGATTTTCGATGTCTAGCTGTCTTCTGGACTGCTTTAAGTTCAGCGACAGACACACCTCAGAGAACTTGGCAGAGGAACTGTTGAGAGTGGCCAGAGAATGGCAAGTAGATGGAAAAGTGGTCTGACAATGCAGCTAACATAACCAAAGCCATGACAATTTTAAAATGGACCCATCATCTATGTCTTGCCCACACAATCAACCTGATTCTAAGAGATGCTCTGAAGTTGATGAAGCCCACTGTGGACAAAGTGAAAGCAGCTGTAGAATACCTCCACAGGAGCACAMTAGGTGCTGAAACAACTAAAGTCTACACAATGCCAGATGGGGACGCCTGAGCTGAGGCCTAAACAAGACTGCACTACAAGGTAGAATTCAACATTWTATATGTTGAAACGGTTTCTTGAGTCAAAGGATGCCATCATCTCTACCCTGGCCATCGTCAATGCACCTGTTGATGSTCTGYCCCAAGAGGAATGGGAGGTGGTTGAGGAGGTGTGCAGAGTCCTGGAACGCTTTGAGCAGGTCAATGTGGAGATCAGTGGAGAGAGGTACAGTAAGCAGTTATTACTACCTCATTATTTAATCCAGTATTATATATGTACAGTTGAAGTCGGAAGTTTACATACAACTTAGCCAAATACATTTAAACTCAGTTTTTCACAATTCCTGACATTTAATKCGAGTAAAAATTCCCTGTCTTAGGTCAATTAGGATCACCACTGATTTTAAGAATGTGAAATATCAGAATAATAGTAGAGATAGAGAGAATGATTTATTTCAGCTTTTATTTCTTTCATCACATTCCCAGTGGGTCAGAAGTTTACATACGCTCAGTTAGTATTTGGTAGCATTGCCTTTCAATTGTTTAACTTGGGTCAAACGTTTCAGGTAGCCTTCCACAAGCTTCCCACAATAAGTTGGGTGACTTTTGGCCCAATCCTCCTGACAGAGCTGGTGTAACTGAGTCAGGTTTGTAGGCCTCCTTGCTCGCACATGCTTTTTCAGTTCTGCCCACAAAGTTTCTCTAGGATTGAGGTCAGGGCTTTGTGATGGCCACTCCAATAACTTGACTTTGTTGTCATTGAGCCATTTTGCCACAACTTTGGAAGTATGTTTGGGTTCATTGTCTATTTGGAAGACCCATTTGCGACCAAGCTTTACGTCCTGACTGATGTCTTGAGATGTTGCTTCAATATATCAACATAATTTTCCTCCTCGTGATGACATCTATTGTGAAGTGCACCATTCCCTTCTGCAGCAAAGCACCCCCACAACATGATGCTGCCACCCCTGTGCTTCACGGTTGGGATGGTGTTCTTCGGCTTGCAAGCCTCCCCCTTTTTCCTCCAATCATAACAATGGTCATTATGGCCAAACAGTTCTATTTCATCAGACAGAGAACATTTCTCCAAAAAGTACGATCTTTGTCCCCATGTGCAGTTGCAAACCGTAGTCTGGCTTTTTTATGGCGGTTTTGGAGCAGTGGCTTCTCCTTGCTTGAGAGGCCTTTCAGGTTATGTCGATATAGGACTCGTTTTACTGTAGATATAGATACTTTTGTACTTATTTCCTCCAGCATCTTCACAAGGTCCTTTGCTGTTGTTCTGGGATTGATTTGCACTTTTCGCACCAAAGTACGTTCATCTCTAGGAGACAGAACGCGTCTCCTTCCTGAGCGGTATGACGGCTGCGTGGTCCCATGGTGTTTATARTTGCGTACTATTGTTTGTACAGATTAACGTGGTACCTTCAGGCGTTTTGAAATTGCTCCCAAGGGTGAACCAGACTTGTGGAGGTCTACAATTTTTCTTGAGGTCTTGGCTGATTTCTTTTGATTTTCCCATGATGTCAAGCAAAGAGGCACTAAGTTTGAAGGAAGGTCTTGAAATACATCCACAGGTACACCTCCAATTGACTCAAATGATGTCAATTAGCCTATAAGAAGCATCTAAAGCCATGACAATTCTCTGGAATTTTCCAAGCTGTTCAAAGGCACAGTCAACTTAGTGTATGTACACGTCTGACCCAATGGAATTGTGATACAGTGAATTATAAGTTAAATAATCTGTCTAGAAACAATTGTTAACAGGAAATGTGTGGAGTGGTTGAAAAATTCGTTTTAATGACTCCAACCTAAGTGTATGTAAACTTCCAACTTCAACTGTATATGAGCAGTATATGAGAATGTAGTAGTAGTAGACAAAACATGAACCTGAAGAACTAATAAGTTACTGTTCTCTCTTTTCAGCTATGTGACAGGCTCAAAAACGATACTCCTGTGTAAAGGTCTGCAGCGAATCATAGCCAGCCGCCTGTCACGATCGTCAAAATAACATTCGGACCAAGGCGCAGCGTGATATGGGTTCCACATCTTTTTTTCGTGAAATGAACAAAACAATAAAAAAAGCTAAAMATACGTGAAGCTATGGAGTGCTCACAGGCAACTACACATAAACAAGATCCCACAAAACACAGTGGGGAAATGGCTGCCTAAATATGATCCCCAATCAGAGACAACGATAAACAGCTGCCTCTGATTGGGAACCATACCAGGCCAACATAGAAAAAAACTACCTAGATTACCCACCCTAGTCACACCCCGACCTAACCAACATAGAGAATAAAAAGGCTCTCTATATTCAGGGCGTGACACCGCCAGAGAGAAGCAAATGTAACCACAGGACATGTGACAAAGTTGATGGACACCCTATGTTCATCAATGGACAGAAAGTTCCACAGAATGGAATATAATCGCYTGCTATCAGAAACCGCTGCACTTGACCCCAAGTTTAAGAAGTTAGACTTCAGTGATGCCAGAGCGATTGATGAGGCTCTTCAAGGAATAACCTCAGCAGCAGGTAGGGACAGCCCCAGCAGTCAGGTGGCTCAGGCACCAGGGCAACAGGAAGAAGAGGGATCTGGTGGAGCAGAAGCACCAGCAGTAGTGCCACAAACGTCTGCTTTTTGGATGCTGTTCGATGAGAGAGCAACTGGGGATGCAGCACAAAGGAATCCCTCAGCAGATGCCATAATGGAGGTCCGATCCTATTTGGAGGAGCCCCTCCTGCAGATSCTCTGAGCTGGTGGAATAATAAGGCCTCTGTGTACCCCCGCTTACTAAAGTCATGACAGGGAGACTCTGTATAGTGGCCACATCCATTCCCTCCGGGAGGGTCTTCTCGAAAACGGAACAAATAATTACTGAGAGAAGAAACCGCATCAGCCCCTCGAAAGTGAGGCAGCTTGCATTTCTGAATGCAAATCTCTCATAAAAGCTAAATATGGTCAGCATTGCTGTGTGCTGCTGGTTATAACATGGCAATAAAGAAGAGAGAGAAAAGAGGGACCAGTTTAATGTTTTAAGTGGGATGCTGCAGTTTTGCACATTGTTATTTATTTTTCTTTGATATGGTGCAATATGGATCTATTCGTGAGGGATATTCGTTTTGAATTGTTACATTTATATGCACTTTGTTTATATACATTAAAAAGTGATACTTTAAATGCAAATGTTTAATAGCATTATTTTTCATAACAAACCAATGCATTTTTAAATACATTGTGGTTAAGGTAGAGTATGATTTCATTTAATAATTTAATTATAATTGTTTTAACACCAATGTGCGCTTTCGATAATTAAACTGTGACTTGAAAAAATACAAAACATATATTTTTTAAAGAGCCGTTTGGGAGCCAAAAGAGCCGGCTCTATTTGGTGAGCTGAGCCGAACGAGACGGCTCACTGAAAAGAGCCGGAATGCCCATCACTAATTCAAATTAAAAGCCCATTGAATACTCGGCTTTGTGTAATGATTTAACTCCCACTGCTTGTGTGACATTTATTTTGAAGGCACCTATAAATAACAACTGCACTCAGACAGACAGTGAKTGACAGGCTGACACGTATGTCACAGTTATAAATAATAGATAGCTAGAAATTGTGCAAAAATAGTTTTTCAAAGAAAAGGAAAGTAGACAATGAATGTAGGATGTTCCAGCAAGAGTGGACATTGAAATATGTCTTTATTGATGTATCAGGGAAAGCTGTGTGCAAAGAGAGCATCGCTGTCTTGAAAGACTACAACTTGTCCCGACACTTCCAGATGAAGCATACAGAGAACTATAGGAATATGTCTTCTGAGCAGAGGGCAAGTGCATCGAAAGAGTTGCTTTCTCAGTTGCAAAAGCAGCAAAGACTTTTCAGAAAACTGCATTCATCAAACGAGTGCAGCAATACTTTGCCCCAACAAGAAAGAGATGTTTGAAAATGTTTCCCTGTCAAGACGAATAGTGACACGTCGTGTTGAAGACATCGCAGAGAATATGGAACAACAGTTGAAAGACAAGGTAACGGATTTCTCCTTGGCCCTGGATGAGAGCTGTGATGCTCGTAACATGGCGCAGTTGTTGATATTCTTACGAGGCATAACCCCATACTCTGAAATTACGGKGGAGCTTGCTTTAGTGCAGTCAACGAAGAGCAAAACCACAGGGACATTTTTATTGAAGGAGATTAATAAGTGTGTGGCAAAGCTGGGACTGAGTTTTGAAAAGTTATCCAGTGTGACCACTGATGGGTGCCCAAACTTGACAGAAAAAAACATTGGCCTCTTGAAAAGGATACAAGATCAAGTAGCTGAGCTGAACCCAGATTAGAAAAMAATTTTCCTTCGTTGCATTATTCATCAGGAGGTGGTCTGTAAATGTGTTCTGAAAATGAGTCATGTTGTGGACACAGTCACTAACGTGGTAAACTTCATAAGAGCTAAATATTTAAACCACAGACAGTTTGTCTCACAGTTGGAAGAGACAGAGTCGGGTCATGCAAATCTCCCCTACCACACAAACGTGAGATGGCTGAGTTTGGGGAAGGTTCTTAAAAGGGTGTGGGACCTGAAGTCGGAGATGGCRGAGWTTTTGCAAATGAAAGGAAAATATGTGGATTTCCCTCAACTGCAAGATAAAGAATGGTTGGCTGATTTTGCCTTCACCGTGGACATCATTGTCACGTTCCTGACCTGTTTTCCTTTGTCTTGTATTTATTTAGTTGGTCAGGGCGTGAGTTGGGTGGGTTTGTCTATGTGTGATTTTCTATGTTGGGATTTTTGTGTTCGGCCTGGTATGATTCTCAATCAGAGGCAGCTGTCAATCGTTGTCCCTGATTGAGAATCATACTTAGGCAGCCTGGGTTTCACGTGTGTTTTGTGGGTGTTTGTTTCCGTGTTTGTGTTTGTGTTTTCACCACACGGTACTGTATAGATTTTCTGCACTTCGTTTATTTGTTTTGTAATTCAGTGTTCAGTTTTAGTTATATTAAATCATTATGAACACTAACCACTCTGCGTATTGGTCCGATCCGTCTCGCCTCTCCTCGTCCGAGGAGGAGGACGAATATGAAAGCCGTTACAATCATGGCCCTCATGAATTAAATGAATTTCAAACTACAAGGGAAGGGCCTTTTTGCACATCAGATGTACAGCCTTGTCAAAGCCTTCAAGGGAAAATTACTCCTCCTGACCCGCCAAGTAGAAGTCAACAATCTCAACCACCTTCTGACACTACTAGTCTGTTCCCTATCAGATGACCAGCGGGAGAAGTATACATCACTGCTGCGTGCTTTGAATGGTGAGTTTTCTTGTTGTTTTGAGGACTTCAACGTGTTGGAAAATGTAATGCTGTTGGTTTCCTCTCCTTTCACCTTCAATGTGGATAACGCTCCCACTGACCTGCAACTTGAGCTTATCAATCTGCAGTCTGATGCAGTGATTGGAGAACTATTCAAAACAATGTCACTGAGGTTCTATGCATCTCTCGATAAACAAAACTTTCCAAAGATTAGGAGTCATGCTCAGAAGATGTTTGTACTGTTGGGGTCAACCTATGTATATGAACAGACATTTTCAGTGATGAAATATAACAAGTCAAGGCACAGATCATCTCTWACTGACTCTCACCTCTCAGCAATCCTGCGCATAGCGTCGTCAGAAAGTATACCTGACTTCACTGCTCTAGTCAATGCCAACCAGAGACTTCACTCCTCACACTGATTGAGTAGTTTAAATGTAATGTTGAGCTCTCTCTTTCTTGTGTTTTTGTGCATACCCGCTAACAAGAGTTCTGTCCGTGGTGCTGAATGTGCAGTGTACTTTCCCTCCGTGTAGTTCATTGCATGTTTAATAATGACTACCAAAAGGAGAACATGGATATGGTTTATTTCTGTGCATGTTAAAAAAGTAAAATAAGTAGCATATCTGGATGTGATTTACAGTAGATATATCTGTCAACACAGTCATACACATGATGTATAATCCTGTAATATGATTCTGGCCCGCAATGGCAAAAATATATTCTAATGTGGCCCTCCATGGAAAATAATTGCCCAGGCCTGACCTACCTGGTCTGACTGACCACACACAGCCTCTAGCCTCCCTGTACCTCTCTAGGCTCTAGCCTATCTACCTGGTCTGACTGACTGATCACACACAGCCAATAGCCAATCCCTTGAGGACAACCTAGGAGGGGTCTCAAATGGCACCATATTCCCAAGTGCACTACTTTTTAAATGTAGTGCACTATGGGGAATATGGTGCCATTTAGGACACATAGTAGACAGTCAGAACTCTCTTCTATAGATCAGTGATACAGGGAACAATACAAGCACAGTCTCTTACTAACAGAGGTATTCTGCTTCTGTTGCTTTCTCGCTGTCCATCTTTCTTTTTGGTTTGTCGGCTCACTCTCTCTCATGTAATCGTTGTCTCCCCCTCTAGACTGCATTTCCACCCCTGCGGTGTGATGTGAATACCAGAGTTGATGATAGTGTGAGTGACAGTGTTAAGTGGTTGGTTACGCCAGTCTCCTCTTCTCACTGAGAGTCCCTCATGATCTCCCAATCCCAGCCCACTATAGCTCTATGACCACTAGAGGCCAAACAATAAATCAGTTTAGCGATACTTTCGGGCCAATATTGGGCTTATATACATATGTATCGGCATTCATTCCACTTATAAAAATGCTGATATTATATTCACAAATAAACAAACAAATGTGCTAATCTTGTCTTTATTTTTGCCCTGAAGGGGGCGCTCCAAGCTTACACGCCTCTCAGTAGGATCGTCACTAGTTACCGCAGTCATAAACCTATTTCTACAATTTATTTTCATAAAATGTGATTTTTAAACCTAACCTTAACACTAACCTTAACCACACTGTTAACCTTATGCCTAACCATAAATTAAGACCCAAAAGTAAATGTTTGTTTTCATGAATTTTTACGATATAGCCAATTTTGACTTTGTGGCCAGATGTTCTGGTTTTCAGGGGAAATGGAAAGAGAGCCTGTGACACGACTTCCACTGTAGACGTTATCAAGGTGATGTCACGACTCCCACCGAAGGTGGCTCCSCTGCCTGTTCGGGCGGCGCTCGGCGGTCGTCGTCGCCGGTCTACTAGCTGCCACTGATCCCCTTTTCCTTTTCTGTTTGTTATGTCTTATTGGTTGCACCTGTCTCTTGTTTAGTTTTGATTCAGGACTATTTAAGCCTGTTAGGCCCGCCTGTTTTTGTGCGGGCTTGTTTTCTGTTAGTCGAGGTTGTTGCACGTGGTGTTCCTGTCTGTTTGTGCCCTGTGTTGGAATTTTTTTTGATGTCGCGTTAGTGTTGGATGCAGCAATAAAGTCCGGTTTCCCCCATTATCCTCTGCTCTCTGCGCTTGACTCCGCACCCACCACTCCAGGCTCTGTGACAGGCGCCAAATTACTCCATTTTAACTCCTCCCCTAACAGTTATTTTCCCTTGTCAAGAACAGTATGTAGAGCAGTGGTTCTCAATCGTTTTTTCCTCGGGACCCAAATTGAACAAGGTTGTCACAGTCGCTATCCAATATACTTCTGCCGAAGTCGTTGCCTCTGTAACGGCTGTCTAATTCCTCCTCCTCGGGTTGAGGAGGAGGAGTAAGGGTCGGACCAAAATGCATCGTTGAATGTGGACATAATGATGTTTATTAAAGTAAAGACGAAACACGAAAACACTTTAACAAACTACAAAACAAATAAACGATGTAGACAGACCTGGACTTGAGAACTTACAATATACGAAGAACGCACGAACAGGAACAGACTACATACACGAACGACAAAACGAAACAGTCCGTGTGGTAACATATACGGACACAGGAGACAACCACCCACAAACCAAACTGCCTCGTACTCAATTCTTGCTCGTACAATATGCATATTATTATTACTATTGGATAGAAAACAATCTCTAGTTTCTAAAATCCCGTCTGGATTATTGCAACTCGCTGTTGGCTGGGCTCCCTGCCTGTGCCATTAAACCCCTACAACTCATCCAGAACGCCGCAGCCCGTCTGGTGTTCAACCTTCCCAAGTTCTCTCACGTCACCCCGCTCCTCCGCTCTCTCCACTGGCTTCCAGTTGAAGCTCGCATCCGCTACAAGACCATGGTGCTTGCCTACGGAGCTGTGAGGGGAACGGCACCTCCGTACCTTCAGGCTCTGATCAGGCCCTACACCCAAACAAGGGCACTGCGTTCATCCACCTCTGGCCTGCTCGCCTCCCTACCTCTGAGGAAGTACAGTTCCCGCTCAGCCCAGTCAAAACTGTTCGCTGCTCTGGCACCCCAATGGTGGAACAAACTCCCTCACGACGCCAGGTCAGCGGAGTCAATCACCACCTTCCGGAGACACCTGAAACCCCACCTCTTTAAGGATACCTAGGATAAAGTAATCCTCTAACCCACCCCTCCCCTTAAAAGAGTTAGATGCACTATTGTAAAGTGGTTGTTCCACTGGATTTCATAAGGTGAATGCACCAATTTGTAAGTCGCTTGGATAGAGCGTCTGCTAAATGACTTAAATGTAATGTAAATGTAAAACCGTTTGAATTATGTCTGTGGGTGAACCAGAACTCTTTCTACAGCGAAATTCATGACAGGACATGCGAAGCTCTGAAAAATAGTCTCTGATCTCGGATCAGTTTAAAACTCTGTGTGTGCCCTATGGCTTGACATGAACTGCACCCGCCTTCCCCTGGATGTCAGTAACCAATGAGAAGTGGAATGGTGTCTCTAGGTGTTTCTCAGAGTTATATAAAGGGAATGGAGTGAGATGACCCTTCTTTTTGACGCTCGCCAGGACGCAAGGGAGGACATCAGAATCGCATGCTCAAAAGCTCTCGTTATTGATCAAAGATATATCCGTCTGTGATTTAATTCGATATAGGTGTTAGAAACATCATAACGAAGTTTTTGAAACCGATTTATATCAGTTTATGCGAGTATATTGCTATTTTTCTGAATTTCCTTAGTATTGCGTTTGAGGATTTGGGCATGTGTGTGCGTGTAGCTATCGTTAGCTGCTAGTTCTGAAGTTGAGAGGGTCGTTTTACAACAAAGCAACGATTCTTTTGGACAAAGGACACATTGCCCAAGATACTGATGGAAGCTCGTCCAAAAGTAAGAGTTATTTATGATTTTATTCCGTATTTATGTGGAAAAATGTAAACACAGTTGTCAGCACATTTTTTGCGGCACTAGTCTGGCTGTAACTCACAATGTATGTCTAGTAACGTAAATTTTAAAAATCTAAATCAGCGGTTGCATTAATAACCAATGCATCTTTCATTAGCTGTCAACCTGTATTTTTTTAGTCAATCTAATCGATAAATAATCGTAAACATAGGTGCCTTTCCAAGATGGCGCCGGCCCGAATGCATGCCATGTTTTGACAGATTACATTGCATAACCACGATTTGTGATGCTAAATATGCACATTTTCGAACAAACTCTATATGCATTGTGTAATATGATGTTACAGGACTGTCATCTGAAGAATTCTGAGAAGGTTAGTGAAAAAATTAATATATTTTGGTGGCGATAACGTTATCGCCCCCTTTGCCTTGATTTAATGCTGGTGTGATGTTAGCTCATGTGGTATGCTAATATAACGATATATTGTGTTTTCGCTGTAAAACACTTAGAAAATCTGAAATATTGTCTGGATTCACAAGATCTGTGTCTTTCAATTGCTGTAGGCTGTGTATTTTTCAGAATGTTTTAGGATGAGTATTTTGGTAATTGACGTCGGTCTCTGTAATTATTCGGCTGCTTCCAACGCTATTTCAGATTGCAGCTGCAATGTACAACTGTGATTTATACCTGAAAAATGCACATTTTTCTAAAAAACATATCCTATACATAAATATGTTATCAGACTGTCATCTTATGAAGTTGTTTCTTGGTTAGTGGCTATATATTTTTATTTAGTCAAATTAGTGATAGCTACTGATGGAGTAAAAAACTGGTGGAGTAAAAAAAGTGGTGTCTTTGCTAACGTGGTTAGCTAATAGATTTACATATTGTGTCTTCCCTGTAAAACATTTAAAAAATCAGAAATGATGGCTGGATTCACAAGATCTGTATCTTTCATCTGGTGTCTTGGACTTGTGATTTAATGATATTTAGATGCTTGTATTTACTTGTGACGCTATGCTAGGCTATGCTAGTCAGCTTTTTTACTGTGGGGGGTGCTCCCGGATCCGGGATGGGTACCAAGTAAAAGTTAATATGGTTCTCAATCAGAGGAAACGTAAAACCCCTGCCCCCTAATTGAGAACCATATCAGGCAACACATTGCACCCAACAAAGAAACACAAAACATAGAATGCCACCCCAACTCACGCCCTGACCAACTAAACCATCAAAAACAAGAGAAAACAGGTCAGGAACGTGACAGCCTCTCCTTGTTCGGGCGGTGCTCGGTGGTTGACGTCACCGGTCTTCTAGCCATCATCGATCCATTTTTCATTTTCCATTGGTTTTGTCTTGTCTTCCCACACACCTGTTTTCAATCCCATCCATTACCTGTTGTGTATTTAACCCTCTGTTTCCCCTCATGTCTTTGTCAGAGATTGTTTGTTGTCAGTGTAGTGTTTATTTTTGTATAGGTGCGCGACGGGTCTTCGTACCCATATTTTGTTTATTATTCATTTTCTTATTTGTGTTATGGAGCATGTTTCTTGGACATTTTTTAAAGACTCCATTTTACACTCCGTTTGACTCTCCTGCGCCTTGACTTCCCTGCCACCTATACACACGTCTCTGACAGAATCTCTGACCCAAAATATATGAAGTCAGCAGGAGAGGACACGACGCTCATGGAGGTGGAGGAACGCGTACGGAAACAAGCGGAGGAGATTGACTGTTTGAGCGCCGTCATGGATCGCATTGTCCAGAATATGGACCGCTGGGAGAGAAGGGAGTTTCTCCAGCGCCTCCACCACCACAACCGGAATCTCCCTTGAACGCGTTTTCCCCTCCTGAACCGAACAAGATCCATTTACACCTACCCACGGGATACAACGGAGATACTGCCGGCTGCCAGGGTTTCCTCCTTAAACTGAGCTTGTATCTGGCCACGGTCTCCCCAGTACCATCCGACCGGGAGAAGAGTTGCGCCCTCGTCTCATGCCTCACCGGGAAAGCCCGGGAGTGGGCCAGCGCTGTGTGTGGAGAGGAGAATGCTTGGCGTTGGACCATTTTGAGGAGTTACCCGCATTTCCGGAGAGTATTCGACCACCCACCCGAAGGCAAAGCGGCGGGTGAGCGCCTCTATCATCTGAGGCAGGAGACGAGGAGTGCACAGGAGTTTGCTTTGGAGTTTAGGACCTTGGCTGCCGGCGCTGGATGGAGCGACAGGGCCCTGATCGACCATTACCATTGTAGTCTACGCGAGGACGTCCGTCGGGAGCTGGCCTGTAGAGACACCACCCTCAACTTCGACCAGCTGGTGGACATGTCCATCAGGCTGGACAACATGCTGGCTACTCGTGGACGTCTAGATCGGGGTCTGATTGTTCCATCCTCCGCACCCCTCTCTCCGCGAACCTATGGAATTGGGAGGGATGGTGCGCAGGGAGACCGGAGGGGGTTCCCGCTCGAGCACCATCTATGGTCGCAGAGATCACACTGCTGGTCGGTGCTGGGTTGGTTCCTCTGGGAATAGAGAAGGCAGGCAGGGCACTCTGGCATCACCCCAGGTGAGTAGGCACCATTCTCATCCAGAGCCCTCTGTTGCGCTATGTTTGTCTCTGTCACTTTTCTTGGATTTTTCCCTGCATTCCCAGTATAAGGCGCTAGTAGATTCAGGCGCGGCTGGGAATTTCATTAATAAAATTTAAGCTCATAGTTTAGGGATCCCTATAGTTTCTGTTGATATGCTTTCCCTATTCATGCCTTAGATAGTCGACCATTAGGGTCAGGGTTTTATCAGGGAGGTCACCGCCACTTTGGTATATGAATAATGCGGAGGGTCACAAGGAGAATATTAGTATTTTTCTTATTGATTCTCCTGCGTATTCTGTGGTGCTAGCCTACCCTGGTTAGCTTGTCATAACCCCACTGTTTCTTGGCCAAGAAGGGCTCTCACGGGGTGGTCGCGAGAGTGCTCAGGTAGGTGTTTAGGGGTTTCCGTTGGTGCTACTACGTGGAAAGTCAGACCAGGTCTCCACGTGCGCATTCCCCCAGAATATGCCGATTTGGCTCTCGCCTTCTGTAAAAAGAAGGCGACTCAATTACCACCCATCGACGGGGGATTGTGCGATAGATCTCCTGGTAACGCTGCATTCCCAGGAGTCACGTGTATCCCCTGTCGCAAGCGGAGACGGTGGCTAAGCGGAGACGGTGGCTTTCTGAATCCTCGGTCAGGGGTTCATTCAGCCATCCATTTCACCCGTCTCTTCGAGTTTCTTTTTTGTGAAGAAGAAGGATGGCGGTTTACGCCCGTGCATGATTATCGAGGTCTCAATAAACACGGTGAAATATAGTTACCCGCTACTCTGATAAATACAGTTATTGGTCAATGCACGGGGCACGCTTCTTCACAAATTTGGATCTCAGGAGTGCGTACAATCTGGTGCGTATTCGGAGGGGTGATGAGTGGAAGACGGCATTTAGCACCACCTCAGTCATTATGAGTACCTTGTCATGCCATATGGGTTGATGAACTGCTCCATCAGTCTTCCAATCATTTGTAGATGAGATCTTCAGGGACCTGCACGGGCAGGGTGTAGTGGTGTATATCGATGATATTCTGATATACTCCGCTACACGGCCGAGCATGTGTCCCTGGTGCGCAGGGGTGCTTGGTCGCCTGTTGGAGCATGATCTATATGTCAAGGCTGAGAAATGCTTGTTCTTCCAACAATCCATCTCCTTCCTAGGGCATCGGATTTCCACTTCAGGAGTGGAAATGGAGAGCGACCGCATTACAGCCGTGCGTAATTGGCCGACTCCAACCACGGTAAAGGAGGTGCAGCGTTTTTTAGGGTTTGCCAATTACTACCGGAGGTTTATCCGGGGTTTTGGTCAGGTTGCTGCTCCCATTACCTCACTGCTAAAGGGGGGCCTGGTGCGCTTGCAGTGGTCGGCTGAGGCGAACAGGGCTTTTGGACACCTGAAGACTCTGTTTACCTCGGTGCCTGTGTTGGCTCATCCGGATCCCTCTTTGCCATTCATAGTGGAGGTGGACGCATCCGAAGCTGGGATAGGAGCAGTGCTCTCTCAGCGTTCGGGTGTGCCACTGAAGCTTCGCCCCTGTGCTTTCTTTTCGAAGAAGCTCAGCCCGGCGGAGCGAAACTATGATGTGGGGGACCGGGAGCTGTTAGCTGTCGTAAAAGCCTTGAAGGCGTGGAGGCATTGGCTTGAGGGGGCTAAACACCCTTTTCTCATCTGGACTGACCACCGCAATCTGGAGTACATCCGGCAGGCGAAGAGATTGAATCCTCGCCAGGCAAGGTGGGCCATGTTTTTCACTCGTTTTGTGTTTACTCTTACTTACAGACCAGGCTCCCAGAACGTCAAGGCAGATGCATTGTCTCGGCTGTATGATACAGAGGAGCGGTCCATGGATCCCACTCCCATACTCCCAGCTTCGTGTTTGGTGGCGCCAGTAGTGRGGGAGCTGGACGCGGACATTGAGCGGGCGTCACGTGCAGAGCCCTCTCCTCCCGAGTGTCCAGCTGGTCGTCTGTACGTTCCGTCTGCTGTCCGCGACCGATTGATCTATTGGACTCACACGTCACCCTCCTCTGGTCATCCTGGGATAGGTCGGACGATGCGCTGTCTTGATGGGAGGTACTGGTGGCCCACTTTAGCTAAGGACGTGAGGATTTATGTTTCCTCCTGCTCGGTGTGCGAGGCTCCTAGACACCTGCCCAGAGGTAAGCTTCAACRTTTACCCGTTCCTCAACGGCCGTGGTCACACCTGTCGGTGGATTTTTTGACTGATCTTCCACCTTCACAGGGTTACACCACGATCCTGGTCGTTGTGGATCGGTTTTCGAAGTCCTGTCGTCTCRTCCCTTTGCCCGGTCTCCCTACGGCCTTACAAACTGCAGAGGCCCTGTTTACACACGTTTTCCGGCACTATGGGGTGCCTGAGGATATAGTGTCTGATCGGGGTCCCCAGTTCACATCAAGGGTCTGGAAGGCGTTCATGGAACGTCTGGGGATCTCGGTTAGTCTTACCTCAGGTTTTTCAACCGGAGTAATGGGCCAGGTTGGAGAAAGGTTCACCCAGGAGTGGGCAGGTTTCTGCGGTCCTATTGCCAGGACCGGCCCGGCGGGAGTGGGCGAAGTTCGTGCCTGGCCAGAGATGGCCAGAAATCGCTACGTCACTCCAATAACCTTACTCCTTTTCAATGTGTATAGGGTACTCAGCCGGGTTCTGGCTCCTTGGCATCAAGTCAGACCGAGGCCCTGCGGTGGACAATTGTTTATCGCGCGCTGAGAAACCTGGGAGGCAGCCCACGTCACCTCAGCGGGCCCATAAGGCGCCAGAAATTGGCGCAAGACCGTCGCCGGAAGTGAGGCCCGGTGTTCGCACCAGGGGACAGGGGCTGCTCTCGACCCAAACTGCCTCCGCCTGCTCTGCCGGAAGCTAGTCGCGTTTGTGGCGGCCGTTTAAAGTCTGAGGAGAGTGAACGAGGTATGTTATAAGGTAAACTGCCCACTAATTACCGTATTAACCCTCGTTCCTGTTTCAGTGTCCTTCGGCGGTGGTGGCTGGCCGTCGCCGGGGCTGACAGTGCGTGATGTTCTCGCTCTCCTAGACCGCTATGAGGGTGTCCGCCGTCTCTGTTTGATGCCTTTTTTGGATTGCGACGTGGCGAGAGGGCCTTCAGTACCTCGTGGCTGGGCGGGGTAGGCCGGAGCGGATGCTCGGGTTCGGTGGGGAGCGTGTTAGAATCCTTCCATTGGTTAACAGAATTCACCGTTCATCCGATCGCCCTGACCTCGCCTCCGGTCACAGCCCGAGCGTTGTGCGCGCGCTAGCTGGAGCGCGCGTCGGGTGGGGGGGGGGTATGTCACGCTTCTCACGAGTCGTGTGCTCTTCCTTGTTCGGCGGTGCTCGGCGGTCGACGCAACTGGTTTCCTAGCATCATCGATCCATTTTTCATTTTCCATTGGTTTTGTCTTGTCTTCCCACACACCTGTTTTCAATCCCATCCATTACCTGTTGTGTATTTAACCCTCTGTTTCCCCTCATGTCTTTGTCAGAGATTGTTTGTTGTCAGTGTAGTGTTTATTTTTGTATAGGTGCGCGACGGGTCTTCGTACCCATATTTTGTTTATTATTCATTTTCTTATTTGTGTTATGGAGCATGTTTCTTGGACATTTATTAAAAGACTCCATTTTACACTCCGTTTGACTCTCCTGCGCCTGACTTCCCTGCCACACCTATACACACGTCTCTGACACTGGAGTATTTTTCATTTAATAAAAATGTACTCAGGCACTCGCAACCCATTCAAAACCTGGTCGCAACGCACCAGTTGGGAATCACTGATGTAGAGGATCTAGTTTCAGGCGTTTATTTTACGCCTTCTACGTTAGGTTAGCCTCTCAGTGATTGAACATCATAAGTACTGCCAGTAGACAGATGATCGCAAAGTGAGTAGCAAATACTGTTTTGCAATCACATTTGAAAAATGTATTAATCAAATCAAAATAACTCAAATTTGCCATGTACACCTCACCCAAGCAAGTAACGTTAGCCTTGTCCTTGTCACTTTTCCTCCCTTGGGTAACTGCATACGTGGAGTGTGTCTGGAAGTGGGTGTGTCAACAGAAGTGGGAGGATCAGCAGCGATAGGCTTTACACCAGCATTCTGTAATTGGTTAGACGGTTTTGATTGAGCGTGTTTTTATTGGTRAGTTCCTGAAAGTGTGAAACAAGACTGGGGGGGATAACAGCCACTTTATTCTTGATAGAAAATCATACTGTGCCATTTGAATGTTAACAAAACACATAACACCTCCCTTATAGCCTATACAGTATATGAAAATAAAATAAATGTTGATGTCAGTTATTAGTCTACCAGTTTTTCACGTATTACCAATAATAATTACTCTTGTATAATTGGGCAGCAAACAGCCTACRGTTTTTTTCATTTACCAATAAATCTTTGTTATAACTTATGGCATCTATATATTTTACTATCATCAGATGATAATAAAACTGTGTTTGGCTCATTATAATTACTCTTAGACTTGTGCAGCAAACCAGTTTAGAATGAAGAGTATTCAAGGACAAAGGTTAACAATAAAAGCCATCACTAATATGACTCCCACCAGAAAACCGCTGTACACAACAGATGAAAAGAAAATGGCAAATTAACTTAATGACTTCTACATAAAGTTTGACATCACTTCTRTGCCAAGTGTGTTAACATGCTCAACACCAGCCTGGGTCACTGTCTTTTAAATACCTGTACATTCCCACATGGTTCCACCTCGGTGGAAGAAGGCAATCATCACCCCTCTTCCTCAGAAGCCTTCTCCCAAAGATAACAAAGACTGTTGACCTGTTGCTCTGACCTCCATTGTAATGAAGTGTATTGAAAATATCATGGCGTGTAAGCTTCAGTCAGACTAAACACACTGTTGGACCTGTATCAGTTGGCTAACAAATACAAGCGTGGCACAGATGAAGCAATCCTCAGCATAGTGCATCTCATCCTGCAACATSTGMASAACCCCAAGGCKTATCTATGCTCTACTGCTATTTGTGGATTTTAGTTCAGCATTTAACGTCAAAATTGCTTTTATTTTCATATATAGGCAATAAGTGAGGTGTTTGTTGTGTGTTTTGTTAACATTCAAATGGCACAGTATTATTCTCTAACAAGAATAGAGTGCATTTCTTGGTTCACACGGTGGAGAACTGACCAATTAAAACGTGGAAACTAAAAACAACACGCACAATCAAAACGGTCTGTTGAGCGTCCTACTTCTGTTGACACGCCCACTTCTAAACAGCACGTATGCAATTACCCATACTTGGAGCTAGCCAGCAAGTTGGCTAGTTACATAAGCTAGCTYGCTGTGCAAGATAAGCAGTCATACGTATCATAGAGTAGCGTTGAACAACTTCAGAGAATAGAAAAGGCGTTAAGAGAGAAAGAGGAGCAGAGACAGGTAGGCCTATGTTGTGGCTCTGCCTAGTTTACGTTACAAACTAATTCCTGTCCACTCTGTCTTAGTACCATTTGATGTTTAGCTAGAGATGTACCCATGGAGGTGAATGGAGCAGGAGGAAAAGACGGAGAGCAGGGATCAGGCACGTGCATAGATGGAGGTCTTTCTGAGCACCTGCCCTTTTGCCCTCCTATAAGAAAAGTGACCTTTCAGATTGGTGGCGTTTACATTTTTATTTCACTTAGTCTATTTTCTCTCTTGTTATTTGAGTTGCCCATCAAACCAGCTAATTTTTGAATCTTGGAAACTCCCTCCTCCTTTGCCCCAGCGCGTACTGTACTTCTCCTTATTACTTGTCCTGCAGGCAGAAGCTATCTGCGCTGAACGGTAGTGTAGGCTACTAGTGGCTCCCTTTTGATTTGCATGTGTCATCTCACGGTCAGGAACAGGGAAGGCTTCAATTCGACTGTCAGTAGGCCTAAAAGGCAGATAACTCCAATCACAGGTAAAGACTAGTTAGATTGTTTCAACAGGATAGCTACCTAGCAAGATAATTAGCTGCTTTACATCATCTATACTGAACAAAATTATAAATGCAACATATAGAGTACTGGTCCCATGMTTCATGAGTTGAATTAAAAGACCTGAAACATTTTCCATAAGCAGACAGCTTATTTCTCTCAAATTTTGTGCAGAAATGTGTTTAGTGAGCATTCCTCCTTTGCCAAGATAATCCATCCACCTGACAGGTGTGGCATATCAAGAAGCTGATTAAACATGATCATTACACAGGTGCACCTTGTGCTGGGGATAAAAGGCCACTCTAAAATGTGCAGTTTTGTCACACAACACAATGCCACAGATGTCAACATTTTTGAGGGTGCATGCAATTGACATGCTGACTGCAGGAATGTCCACCAGAGCTGTTGCCAGAGAATTGAATGTTCATTTCTCTACCATAAGCCGCTGTAATTTTAGAGAATTTGGCAGTACATCCAACTGGTCTCACAACCACAGACCACGTGTAACCACGCCAGCCCTGGACCTCCACATCTGGCTTCTTCACCTGTGGGATCATCTGAGACCAGCCACCTAGACAGCTGATGAAACTGTGGCTTTGCATAACCGAAGAATTTCTGCACAAACTGTCAGAAAACGCCTCAMGGAAGCTCATCTGCGTGCTCGTCATCCTCACCAGGGTCTTGCCCTGACTGCGGTTCGGTGTCGTAACCGACTTAAGTGGCAAATGCTCACCATCGATGGCCGTTGGCATCACTTGAAAAGTGTGCTCTTTATGAATTAATCCCAGTTTCAACTGTACCGGGCAGATGGCAGACATGTGGGTGAGCAGTTTTCTGTTGTCAATGTTGGGAACAAAGTTCCTCATGGTGCGTTTATAGTATGGGCAGGCATAAGCTACAGGCAACAACAAAAAAATTACATTTTATCGATGGCAATTTGAATGCACAGAGAGACCGTGACGAGATCCTGAGGCCCGTTGTCGTGCCATTCATCCGTCGCCGTCACCTCATGTTTCAGCATGATAATGCACGGCCCCATGTCACAAGGATCTGTATACAATTCCTGGAAGCTGAACATGTCCCAGTTCTTCCATGGCCTGCATACTCACCAGACATGTCACCCATTGAGCATGTTTGGGATGCTCTGGATGTACCACAGCATGTTCCAGTTCCCGCCAATATCCAGCATCTTCGCACAGCCATTGAAGAGTGGGACAACATTCCATAGGCCACAATCAAGTATGATCAACTCTATGTGAAGGAGATGTGTTGTGCTGCATGAGGCAAATGGTTGTCACACCAGATACTGACTGGTTTTCTGGTCCACGCCCCTACCTTGTTCTTTAAGGTATCTGTGACCAACTGATGTATATCTGTATTCCCAGTCATGTGAAATCCATAGATTAGGGCCTAATGAATTTATTTGAATTTACTGATTTCCTTATATGAACTGTAACTCAGTAATATCTTTGAAATTGTTTCATGTTGCGTTTTATATTTTTGTTCAGTGTACATTCGCTATGATCAGCTGATAGCCCACCCCTCTTTGCCCTCTGAGCATTGTTAGGCTATACGCTTGCTAGAAAGGAGAGTTGATTCAGGATGTGAATAAAGTTAGTAATAAGGAAGTGAGAGTGAAATGTGGTGTGGAAGGAGAGATGCAGAAGGAGGATGAGTAATTGTAGCTATGGGCTCAAGTTGATAGATGGTTGACTTCTGCCAACACTTCCTGGCCAGGACTGGGTGAGTAAATTTGTTTTGGGGGAGAGGTGTGTGTGTTAAGGCTTTAGCTGTAATTGAAGTGATAAAGCACATTCTGTGCATTTCAATCACAATCCTCTTCTGTTTGTTTTGTGCAGTGTCCAGCACAGCACTGTTATGTATTCATAAAGCGTGCGTGCATGCTTATGAGTGTTTGTTTAAAATAAAGCATTTGCTTGTGTGTCAAGCTAGATTGGTTACTATGGTTACAGCTTCACCCTAGAATAACCCTCATTCCCATGGAAAAGTCTGTATGACAGGGTGCATGTGCGTGTGATGCTTTCAGGTGTGTTATCAGCTACAGATGATGACTGGGTTGGCCACATGCTCCGGCTCTGTCAGCTCTCTCCTATTATGGAAGTCTGGCCTTATTATGTGATACTGAGAGGCAGGGGGAGATGTCAGTGATACAGAGATGTTAGATGCGTCAGTGCATTCACTCATACTGTTTCTCTTGACTGTTGTCTTGTTTGCCAGTGAGTCTGCGTTATGCCTCTGAATGTCTTCACCAGAACACCATTTTTCTATTGATAACAGATGAACAGGAAGGCATACATGTCTAATTGTAATGGCAGTTAAGAACAGAAACAGCCTCTTGTGTTTGAGCACCATTGTTTCAGCCTGTGAGCTAACAAGTTGCTCTTCTGGTTAATGAATAGGTCTTTATATGTTGGCTAGGCCTTCTAAGTCAATAAATTCACCTTATTAGCGTAACATAAATATGCTATGGGCTATGCAGAACATGGTTAGGTCCACTCGGGTCTGTAAGCTGTAGTTATTACATAGACCTGATGACAATCAAACAGGACCCAGCTCAGACCCGAGGGACAAGTTTGAATTTCAAACAGAAACCCGATCTGTTCGGGTCTCGGGTATATCGTGTCCACCCGGACCCGTGAAGACCTCTACAGTGTATGTGTGTGAAGTAAACCTGCTCTTACCCTGCCACCCTCTGTGTCTATAGGTCCCTGAGAGAGTGACACAACTGTGGAACGAATCGCCATGGTGCAGGAGAGTGGGTATGGCTTTACTGAAGCCCTCATCTCCCAGGGCACTCAACAGAAGAGACCAGCAGTAAGAACACCCTTCTGCCTACAGTACACCCACCTACAGTGGGGCAAAAAAGTATTTAGTCAGCCACCAATTGTGCAAGTTCTCCCACTTAAAAAGATGAGAGAGGCCTGTAATTTTCATCGTTTTTTAATCGCCTGTAATTTTCATCATTTTCATAGTTCCCTGTTTTAGGTCAGTTAGGATCACCACTTTATTTTAAGAATGTGAAATGTCAGAATAATAGAGAGAATGATTGATTTATTTCAGCTTTTATTTCATTCATCACATTCCCAGTGGGTCAGAAGTTCACATACACTCAATTAGTATTTGGTAGCATTGCCTTTAAATTGTTTAACTTGGGTCAAATGTTTCGGGTAGCCTTCCACAAGCTTCCCACAATAAGTTGGGTGAATTTTGACCCATTCCTCCTGACAGAGCTGGTGTAACTGAGTCAGGTTTGTAGGCCTCCTGCTCGCACACGTTTTTTCAGTTCTTCCCACATATTTTCTATAGGATTGAGGTCAGGGATTTGTGATGGCCACTCCAATACCTTGACATTGTTGTCCTTAAGCCATTTTGCCACAACTTTGGAAGTATGCTTGAGGTCATCCATTTGGAAGACCCATTTGCGACCAAGCTTTAACTTCCTGACTGATGTCTTGAGATGTTGCTTCAATATATCCACATAATTTTCCTACCTCATGATGCCATCTATTTTGTGAAGRGCACCAGTTCCTCCTGCAGRAAAGCACCCCCACAACATGATGCTGCCACCCCCGTGCTTCACMMTTYGGAMGGTGTTCTTCGGCTTGCAAGCCTCCCCCTTTTTCCTCCAAACATAACGATGGTCATTATGGCCAAACAGTTCTATTTTTGTTTCATCAGACCAGAGGACATTTCTCCAAAAAGTACGATCTTTGTCCCCATGTGCAGTTGCTAACCGTAGTCTGGCTTTTTTTATGGCGGTTTTGGAGCAGT
This sequence comes from Salvelinus sp. IW2-2015, assembly GCF_002910315.2. Classification (NCBI taxonomy): domain Eukaryota; kingdom Metazoa; phylum Chordata; class Actinopteri; order Salmoniformes; family Salmonidae; genus Salvelinus; species Salvelinus sp. IW2-2015. Next base: position 24,662,721 of record NC_036872.1, on the reverse strand, counting down.
GGCTTCTTACTTGCTGAGCGGCCTTTCAGGTTATGTCGATATTGGAGTCGTTTTACTGTGGATATTGTCACGGCTATGTGTAGAGACTGACCAATGCGCAGCGTGCGCTGAGTTCCACATCTTTATTTTCTTGTGAAACTTACAAAACAAAAAGGAACCAAGCAACGAACCGTAACATAAGAGGTGCACATGCACTAACTCAAAACAAGATCCCACAAAAACCCAGTGGGGAAATGGTTGCCTAAATATGATCCCCAATCAGAGACAACGATAAACAGCTGCCTCTGATGAGAACCATACCAGGCCAACATAGACATGAAACAACCTATATAACCCACCCTAGTCACACCCTGACCTAACCAACATAGAGAATAAAAGGCTCTCTATGGTCAGGGCGTGACAGATATAGATATTTTTTGGTCAGGGCGTGACAGATATAGATATTTTTGTACCGGTTTCCTCCAGCATCTTCACAAGGTCCTTTGCTGCTGTTCTGGGATTGATTTGCACTTTTCGCACCAAAGTATGTTCATCTCTAGGCGACAGAACGCGTCTCCTTCCTGAGCGGTATGACGGCTGCGTGGTCCCATGGTGTTTATACTTGCGTACTATTGTTTGTACAGATGAACGTGGTACCTTCAGGCATTTGGAAATTGCTCCCAATGATGAYCCAGACTTGTGGAGGTCAACTATTTTTTTTCTGAGATCTTGGCTGATTTCTGTTGATTTTCCCATGATGTCAAGCAAAGAGGCACTGAGTTTGAAGGTAGGCCTTGAAATACATCCACAGGTACATCTCCAATTGACTTAAATTATGTCAATTTACCTATCAGAAGCTTCTAAAGCCATGACATAATTTTCTGGAATTTTCCAAGCTGTTTAAAGGCACAGTCAACTTAGTGAATGTAAACTTCTGACCCACTGGAATTGTGATACATTGAAATAATTTGTCTGTTAACAATTGTTGGGAAAATTACTTGTGCCATGCACAAAGTATATGTCCTAACCGACTTGCCAAAACTATAGTTTGTTAACAAGAAATTTGTGGAGTGGTTGAAAAACCAAGTTTTAATGACTCCAACCTAAGTGTACGTAAACTTCCGACTTCAACTGTAAACCATATGCCATTGCCGTCTCAGTCACCAGATCTCAACCCAATTGAACACTTATGTAATATTCTGGAGTGACGCCTGAGACAGCGTTTTCCGTCAACAAAACACCAAATTATGGAATTTCACGGTGAAAAATATTGTTGTATCCCTCTAATAGAGTTCCAGACACTTGTAGAATCTATGCCAAGGTGCATTGAAGCTGTTCTGGCTCATGGTCGCCCGCCCTGTTAAGACACTTTATGTTGGTGTTTTCATTATTTTGGCAGTTACATGTACCTACCCTACTGCCTCCTATGGGCCCTGGTCAAAAGTAGCAAACTATAGAGGGAATAGGGTGCCATTTGGGATGTATCCTATGATATGATGAATACATCGCAGTCAAGTGTGACGTAAATGTTTTCACCCATCTCTGGCAGGTTCCAACAGAATCTCTTCCAGCTCGATGTGGGATTTCGATGTGGATTTGGTTTGGAGAGTTGCTTTCAACATGTCAGCACTTTTTTCACAATGTGTTCTTACTGTAGTGAAAACTTACTGGCTCATTTATCAGTGTCATACTGCAGGCTCTCTTAAAGTGGCTTGGCCCTGGCCCTGCTCAGCCTGTGGAGGATTTGCTAATATTTGAAAAAGGCCTACCTGTGATTTGGCTGGAGGAATGGGAGGAAGGAATATATGTACATTAGTGGAGGCTGCTGAAGGGAGTATGGCTCATAATGATGGCTGGAACGGCGCAAATGGAATGGCATCAAGCACACAGAAACKATGTGTTTGATACATTCCACTCCAGCCATTACCACTAGCCTGTCCTCCCCAATTAAGGTGCCAACAACCTCCTGTGCTATACATGCATAATGATCTGCATGTCATTGTGTCAGTAAGGGGAAAACACTGCATGTCTTTTCAGTTAACACACACCTTCCCTTCCTCACACCCTCTGTCTCCCTCACTCTCATAAAACACACACACGCCACTCTCTCCCACAAACACACATACACACACTACTCCCAACTTTTCAAATGATAGGCACCAAACAGAATTGAAGGAGCACCAGAAATAAATAGATTTGATATAGTGTAGGCTTACATTAGGCCTAAATTAATTCTTCCTTTTGAAATACCCCTCATGATTAGCAGACTCTTTTCCTTTCTTCCTGTGCCAATTACATTTGCCTAAACCTACTGTCAAGTTACCAGGTTGTTAGCTTGCTGGGTAACATGACTGAACAACGTTGTCTGTTACCAAACCAATAATCAGTGACCCATGATTAGTGTAAAAGGCCCGTGACATGGTTTATGAAATTATAGCAAATGTGCACTAATCCTGATAGGTAGAATGAAAGGCATCTCTGGTAATATGTGTCATATTGTTCTCACTGGTTAGACTAGAGACAAGATGTTTTCTCTGCTCCATTTTCCATCTCTGGTACTCAGAGGCTGCATGTCAGGGAACTTTTAAAGTCTACTCAGACTGGTCTGTGCTCTTGGTTGTAACAGGTGATGAAATTATACAGTGTATCGCTTTGCGGGCTGCTCCAATGTAACAAATATACAACTCTAACAACATAAGACTCGTCTGGGTCTGCATCCCCGCTCACTTCACAGTTAAATTATATATAATTTTTAACAAAGTGCAGTGGATATTATTGCCTGCTCATTCAAGAGACTAGTGGCTGTTGCTTAAATTCAACTGAATTTATAAACAAAACTGACTTTAGAAACATTTTAAAACAAGCGCCCGCAGGTTCTTTAGATCGGTCGGGCTGAAAAAGTCTGTAGTATCGTATGAGACAGTACTACGGTATTCTAAAACCTTCGTATCATGACATTTTGGTAACGTGATATTACCGTGTTACACTACAAGCAAGCCAATCAATGCCTTCGTCTGTTACACATGCGCACACACACACAGCACAATACTTGTGTGTTGGGAGTAGACAGAATAATAATGGATTTGGTCTCACTGATAGGGATGTCATGTGAACACATTCTACTGCCACTTAGCTAGTTTGAAAGTCACCGCTCAAAAGTCCTATACAGTGACAATCCGGTTTGTGTTTGACATGTTGTTGATATAAGATCATGTGTTTGTGCCGGACGATATAAGAACAATACCAAATATGAAGCATGTTGACTCAGAGTTGATGCTGTCGTCAATTTACATTGTGATTTTGTGTGTATGTTAATGCCATATCCCTGCATTCTCTCTCTGTTAGTTGTCGTGGGGGTCGAAGATCAAGAAGAAGCTGAAGACTGTAGCTCCCTACCTCGGCAAATTCAGACCATCTGTAGGACAATGTTGCCACCAGTGTACCCCTGACAGCCTGGTAAGTAGGGGGATGGAGAGCGAGGCGAGGTGGGTACTTAAGCAATAAGGCCCGAGGAGGAGTAGTAGTGCGTTGCTAGGTAACAATGTAAACAATGGCACTTTTTATGAATGTACAGGCCATGTGTATGTTGTCTCCAGTAGAGGCTGCTGAGGGGAGAACGGCTCCTAATAATGTCCGGAACGGAGCAAATGGCATCAAACACCTGGAAACCATTTGTTTGATGTATTTGATACCATTCCACTAAGTCCGCTCCAGTCATTACCACAAGCCCGTTCTCCCAAATTAAGGTGCCACCAACCCCCTGTGGTTGTCTCGTATATCATGGGCAGGATAGGCTCTAACAATGGGAATTCCAAACCACCCGTTGTATAATCAAGCAATATGACCTCAGGGGTTTGTGGTATATGTCCAATATTCCACAGCTAAYGGCTGTTCTTAAGGATGACGCAACGCAGAGTGCCTGGACACAGCCCTTAGCGGTGGTATATTGGCCATATACCACAAACCCCTGAGGTCGCTTATTGCTATTATAAACCGGTTACCAACGTAATTAGAAGACTAAATAGTTATTTTTTGTCATACTCATTGTATATGGTCTGATATACTGTAGCATTCAGGGCTCGAACCACCGAGTTTATAAAGTAGATTGCGTCTCAATAGTGTCTTCCTGTTCCTTGTGTTCCTCCATTTTGACACCTAACTACTGTTTTCAGACTAATGCAAATCCAAGATGGCGTAGCAGATGCAAACCAAGTTGGTGTAGCAGTCGGTCGTGTCTTTGTCTTATCCCGTGTAAATAGCCGGCTTTATCTTTTCTTGTATACATTTTAATCTCACTTTCTGTTTACTAACTAAATATACTTTCCTGCAACCCGCCTCACCCAATGTGGTACGCATCTGCTATTTTTATTCCTTAAAACTGGAACCTCTGTCAGGAACTAGCCAGCTAACTAGCTACTAGTCTTTGTTAGCCACGGCTAGCGATTTTCACCTTTTAGCTCGGACACCGCCAGCTTTAGCTCGGACAATACATGCCAGTCTGCACAGCGAGATATCAAACCAGAGCATATCGAACTGATTCCCCCTACCACATCACTGGGATTCCTGCCTCTCTGGATCATTGCAGCTAGCTAGCTGCTACCGAGTGGCTACTGTTAGCTAACGCCTCTCTCCCGAGGCAAGCACCAGTTAGCCTTGAGCTAGCCACAAGCTAGGCCCATGTACCAGCTAATTCTAGGGCTACAATACCTCTTTTGCCAATTGGCCTGGACCCTTTGTTGTCGATGCGGAACCCCGCCAATCCATCACGACTGGTCTGCCGACGTGGTCGCCCAATGTGGTCTCAACGGGCTTTTCCGTTGCGATGTCGCCGAAGACCTATCTTCTTACCCCGGCCCGCTAGCTTTCTAAGCGCCGTGTCTCCCACTCACCTAGCGTAGTACTGACTACTGAACGGCTCCCTGACTAACCTATTGCTGTTCTTTGGGCCCTATGATCACTCGGCTACACAGCTGATGCCCCCTGGACTGTTACAATAACACGGTACCCCATTTTGTTTATATGTTGGCCCCAGCCTCGAACTCAGGTTCTGTATGTACCTAACTGACCTGCTCTGCCCATTCATCACCATTTACCCGTTGTTGTTTTAGCTCTCCCGATCAACACCTATGACTGCTTTTTGCCTCCCTCGGCTAGTCCTTATTGTTTCAGTCCCACTCACCTTACCTTAGATCAGTGGTTCTTAACCTTGTTGGAGGTACTGAACCCCACCAGTTTCATATGCGCATTCACCGAACTCTTCTTCATTGGAAAAATAAAATATGATTTTTTCAAATTCAAAACATAGGTATATATATTTACTGGTGCACAAAATGAACCGTGCATCAACATCAACACCGTGTGTTCAAAGAACAAAATCATCAAAACATGATTTTCACACAAAAACAAAAACATAATAATTAATATTTACTGCAAATCAGTGTGACTTCTGCTGTTGCCTTTCAGAGACCAGTTCAGAAATGCTTCACCTTGGCAAGTGCCACTCTCATGTCATTTTCGCAACAAAGTCTGTTCCTTTTCTTCGTTTTTATGTCCAGCATCCTCGAAAAGGATTGCTCGCAAAGATATGTTGTAACAAACGGTATGAAAATCTCCAGAGCTTTCTTAGCAATAACAGGGTACGTTACCATTTGTTGACACCAAAACGTTGAAAGCATTGTTGTTCTGAAGAGTTGCTGTTGAACCTGGCTCTGCTGAATTTCAATGATTTCATCGAGGTATTCATCATTGACATCTGTTGTCTCAACACTAAACGTGAACGGCTGTCTCACCCATGCTGGATATGACTCTCTTGTAGGCAAGTATCCGTCGAGAGACTTTGCAAGCTCATCTAAGTGCGTGGCAATTGCTTGCTTCAGTTCCGCGGGTACAGAAATGTCTCCGATTCAACACCTGTCTCTTATACACATCTAGATGTGTATAAGAGACAGGATTCCAGATACATCTTCGATCTTACTTACACAGTCGTCCAGCAGGGGAAAGTTTGCGAAGTTATCGTTCTCTGTTCGTCGTTTCCATAACGGTAGCTTTTTTTGAAAAGCCTTCAGGTTTTCCTCCGCTTTGATGATGTTGACTCCACCGCCCTGCATCTTTTGATTGAGATGATTGAGAGCTGCGAAGATATCAGCCATGTACGCTAAAATGAGAATGAACTCAGAATTTTTGAAGCAATCTGCATGACAATGTTGGTGCTCTTGCAAAAACAGGGCTAATTCCACACGCACGGCAAAAACACGATTCAGCACCTGTCCCCGGGATAACCACCGAACGTTAGAATGGTACAGAAGTACCTCGAATTCAGAGCCCATTTCTTTACACAGCTCACTGAAGATGCGGTGCTTCAGAGCACTAGTTCGCACATAGTTCACGCATTCCACTACAATTTGTAATACTTCTGCCAGTTTTGAAGGCAAGGTTTTTGTTGCCAACGCATGCCTGTGCATAATACAATGCGTAACAATGATGTGTGGTGCATCGGCTTTCACTAGCGCACCAAAACCAGACTTTCTTCCCAGCATGACTGGAGCTCCGTCCGAACAAACTGCAGAAACCATATCCCACGAAAGATTGTTATCTTTGAAGAAGTCATCCACAAGTTTCTTCATATCGGCTGCCTTAGTTGTTGTTGTAAGAGGCTTACAAAATAAAAAATCTTCCTTTGTCACGTCGTCTTTCACATAGCGCAKGAATACAGCAAGCTGGCTTAGATTGGAAACGTCTGTGGTCTCGTCGAGTTGAAGGCTGAATTTTGCCGGGCTTGAAATCAGATCTGCAACTACTTGAGCCAAGATGTCTTTGCTCATGTCCTCTATTCTGTCGCTGATGGTGTCATTTGAAAGAGGAATTTGGGATAACTTAACTTCAGCCTCTTTTCCCAGCATGATATTCGCCATCTTCAACACAGCTGGTTTTATGAGTGTTTCACCAAGGGTGTGTGGTTTGCCTTGCTTTGCGATCAGGTAAGCAACTTCGTACGATGCTGTGAGGATCGGTTTGTTGATGGGTACAAAGCCGAGAACAGGCAGAGTAGCCTTTTCATCGAATCTGGCTCTCTTCACCTTGAATTCAGCGAGCGTTGTGTTCTTGTATTTTCCATCTCCATGCAGCTTAAGGAAGTGTTCTCTTAGTTTTGCCGGTGCTAGACTAGAATTGCTCAACTTGGCATTGCAAATCATGCAGTTAGGACGCTGACTCCCATCACGTTCCGTTATACATGTGAATCCATATTGTACATATTCGTCCGACCACTTTCTTTTTTTGCTCGACATAGTAAGTATGAAGGGATTAAAATATTAAGAAAGAAATCACAAGACGTACCATCACGACAGTCACAAGTCGACTACTGAGCGCACCAAATTCCCTGCAGCACAGATAGGCCAAGCGATGTAGCGTGATCACCTTCAGCCAATGATGGCCAAGCGGGGCGTGTCATCACGAATCATATGAGTCGGATGTGTGTCTTGACCTCCGCCGAACCCCTGAGACTGACTCACCGAACCCCTGGGGTTCGATCGAACCCAGGTTAAGAACCACTGCCTTAGATATCTCTTTTGTCCCACCCTCCACACATGCAGAGACCTCAGCTGGCTTAACTGGTCCCACCAGAGACGAAACCTCTCTCATTGTCACTCAACGCCTAGGTTTACTCACATCCTACCATACCCTTGTCTGTACATTATACCCTGAATCTATTCTACAACGCCCAGAAATCTGCTCCTTTTATTCCCTGTTCCCATTGCACTAGACGACCAGTTCTTATAGCCTTTAGCCGTACCCTTATCCTACTCTGTTCCTCTGGTGATGTAGAGCTTAACCCAGGCCCTGTAGACCCTAGTAGACCCTTCCTATTCCCCAGGCGCTATCATTTGTTGACTTCTGTAACCGTAAAAGCCTTGGTTTCATGCATGTTAACATCAGAAGCCTCCTCCCTAAGTTTGTTTTATTCACTGCTTTAGCACACTCCGCCAACCCTGATGTCCTAGCCGTGTCTGAATCCTGGTTTAGGAAGGCCACCAAAAATCTCCAACTACAACATTTTCCGCCACGATAGAAATGCCAAAGGGGGGCGGGGTCGCAATCTACTGCAGAGAGCCTGCAGAGTTCTGTCATGCTATCCAGGTCTGTACCCAAACCAGTTCGAGCTTCTACTTCTAAAAATCCACCTTTCCAGAAACAAGTCTCTCACTGTTGCCGCCTGCTATAGACCCCCCTCAGCCCCCAGTTGTGCCCTGGACTCCATATGCGAATTGATTGCCCTTCATTTATCTTCAGAGTTCGTACTTTTGGGTGACCTAAACTGGGATATGCTTAACACCCCGTCCGTCCTACAATCTAAGCTAGATGCCCTCAATCGCACAAGGAACCTACCAGGTACAACCCCAAATCTGTAAACACGGGCTCCCTCATATCATTCTGACCAACCTGCCTTCTAAATACACCTATGCTGTCTTCAACCAGGATCTCAGCGACCACTGCATCATTGCCTGCATCCGTAATGGGTCTGCGGTCAAACGACCACCCCTATTCACTGTCAAACGCTCCCTAAAACACTTCAGCGAGCAGTCCTTTCTAATCGCCCTGGCCCGGGTATCCTGGATATTGATATTGACCTCATCCCGTCAGTAGAGGACGCCTGGTTATTCTTTAAATAAGCATGCCCCATTTTTTTAAATGTAGAACTAAGAACAGATATAGCCCTTGATTCACTCCAGACTTGACTGTCCTTGACCAGCACAAAAACATCCTGTGGCGGACTGCATTAGCGTCGAATAGCCCCCGCGATATACAACTTTTCCGGGGAGTTAGGAACCAATATACACAGTCCGTTTGAAAAAGCTAGCTCTTGCTTTCCTAACAGAATTTTGCATTCTGTAGCACAAATTCCCAAAAGTTTTGGGACACTGTAAAGTCCATGGAGAATAAGAGCACCTCTTCCCAGCTGCCCACTGCGCTGAGGCTAGGAAACACTGTCACCACCGATAAATCCACAATAATTGAGAATTTCAATAAGCATTTCTCTACAGCTGGCCTTGCTTTCCACCTGGCTACCCCGACCCCGGCCAACAGCTCTGCACTCCCCGCAACAACTGCCCAAGCCCCCCCCGCTTCTCCTTCACTKAAATCCAGATAGCTGATGTTCTGAAAGAGCTACACAATCTGGACCCCTACAAATCAGCTGGGCTAGACAATCTGTACCCTCTCTTTTTAAAATTATCCGCCGCAATTGTTGCAACCCCTATTACTAGCCTATTCAACCTCGTTCGTATCATCTGAGATCACTAAAGATTGGAAAGCTTTCAAAGGGGGAGACACTCTAGACCCAAACTGTTATAAACCTATATCCATCCTGCCCTGCCTTTCTAAAGCCAGATCACCGACCATTTCGAATCCCACTGTACCTTCTCCGCTATGCAATCTGGTTTCCGAGCTGGGRATGAGTGTACCTCAGCCACTCTCAAGGTCCTAAACGATATCATAACTGCCATCGATAAAAGACAGTACTGTGCAGCCGTCTTCATCGACCTGGCCAAGGCTTTCGACTCTGTTAATCACCGCATTCTTAACAGCCTTGGTTTCTCAAATTACTGCCTCGCCTGGTTCACCAACTACTTCTCAGATAGAGATAGAGTTGTGTCAAATCGGAGGGCCTGTTGTCCGGACCTCTGGCAGTCTCTATGGGGGTGCCACAGGGTTCAATTCGCTCTTGCTCCTGGTGATTCTCTGATCCACCTCTACGCAGACAACACCATTCTGTATACTTCTGCCCCTTCTTTGGACACTGTTAACAAACCTCTAGACGAGCTTCAATGCCATACCACACTCCTTCCGTGGCCTCCAACTGCTCTTAAATGCTAGAAATACTAAATGCATGCTTTTCATCCGATCAGTGTCTCACCCGCCCGACCGACTAGCATCACTATTCTGGACGGTTCTGACTGAGAATATGTGGACAACTACACATACCTAGGTGTCTGGCTAGACTGAACTCTCCTTCCAGACTCACATTAAGCGTCTCCAATCCAAAATTAAATATAGAATCGGCTTCCTATTTCGCAACAAATCTTCCTTACTCATGCTGCTAAAGATACCCTCGTAATACTGACTGTCCTACCAATCCTTGACTTCGGCGATGTAATTTACAAAATAGCCTCAAACTCTACTCAGCAAATTAGATGTCGTCTATCACAGTGCCATCCGTTTTGTCACCAAAGCCACATATACTACCCACCACTGCGACCTGTGTATGCTCTCGTTGGCTGGCTCTCGCTTCATATTTGTCACCAAACTCACTGGCTCCAGGTCCATCTATAAGTCTTTGCTAGGTAAAGCCCCGCCTTATCTCAGCTCACTGGTCACCATAGCAACATCCACGCATAGCACGCGCTCCAGTAGGTATATTTCACTGGTTATCCCCAATGCCAACTCCTTTGGCCGCCTTTCCTTCCAGTTCTCTGCTGCCAATGACTGGAACGAATTGCAAAAATCACTGAAGCTGGAGACTTATCTCCCTCACTAACTTTAAGCATCAGCTGTCAGAGCAGCTTACCGATCATTGCACCTGTACACAGCCCATCTGTAAATAGCCCACCCAACTACCTCATTCACCAAATTATTTATTTTTGCTCTTTTTGCACCCCAGTATCTCTACTTGCACATCTATCACTCCAGGGTTAATGCTAAATTGTAATTATTTCGCCAGTATGGCCTATTTATTGCTTTACCTCCCTAATCTTACTACATCACACAGGTTTTTCTATTGTGTTATTGACTGTACATTTGTTTGTAACTCTGTTGTTTTTGTCGCACTGCCTTGGCCACGTCGCAACTGGCCTACCTGGTTAAATAAAGGTGAAATAAAAAAATTATAAATGATGCAGATGGAAGAGAGAAAGCCACTTCAGACTTTTGAGGTGTGCCCAGAGAGCGAGCCTATTGAGGTGTGCCCAGAGAGCGAGCCTATGGAGGGAGTGCCCAGAGAGCAAGCCTATGGAGGGAGTGCCCAGAGAGCGAGCCTATGGAGGGAGTGCCCAGAGAGCGAGCCTATGGAGGGAGTGCCCAGAGAGCGAGCCTATGAGGGCAGTGGCCCAGAGAGCGAGCCTATGGGAGGGAGTGCCGCAGAGAGCGAGCCTATGGAGGGAGTGCCCAGAGAGCGAGCCTATGGAGGTGTGCCAGAGAGCGAGCCTATTGAGGTGTGCCCAGAGAGCGAGCCTATTGAGGTGTGCCCAGGAGAGCGAGCCTATGGAGGGAGTGCCCAGAGAGCGAGCCTATGGAGGGAGTGCCACGAGAGCGAGCCTATGGAGGGAGTGCCCAGAGAGCGAGCCTATGGAGGGAGTGCCCAGAGAGGGAGCCTATGGAGGGGTGCCCAGAGAGCGAGCCTATGGAGGGGGTGCCCAGAGAGCGAGCCTATGGAGGGGGTGCCCAGAGAGCGAGCCTATGGAGGGGTGCCCAGAGAGCGAGCCTATGGAGGGGGTGCCCCAGAGAGCGAGCCTATGGAGGGGTGCCCAGAGAGCGGAGCCTATGGAGGGGTGCCCAGAGAGCGAGCCTATGGAGGGGGTGCCCAGAGAGCGAGCCTATGGAGGGGGTGCCCAGAGAGCGAGCCTATGGAGGGGGTGCCCAGAGAGCGAGCCTATGGAGGGGTGCCCAGAGAGCGAGCCTATGGAGGGGTGCCCAGAGAGCGAGCCTATGGAGGGGGTGCCCAGAGAGCGAGCCTATGGAGGGGGCCCAGAGAGCGAGCCTATGGAGGGGAGTGTCCCAGAGAGGCGAGCCTATGGAGGGGGTGCCCAGAGAGCGAGCCTATGGAGGGGGTGCCCAGAGAGCGAGCCTATGGAGGGGGTGCCCAGAGAGCCCTTTCTGTGTTTGCAAACTTTGCCGCATGAGGGTGGCAGAACACAGTGCAATCTTATAGAACGCCCGCAAAAACCGCCTCTATTTACATGTTGCTTATTTCACCCTACTTTTGGATTATAATTGAATGAATGTATGAATGTCCTGCTTAATATATTGTTTGTGTCATCATCGCAAATCAATTACATTATACTTAAACACAAACTTCAACCAGTAAAATTGCTCTTTGGCTAGCTTTTGCTACAGCTTATAAGAATGAGTGTTAGCATTCTAGCTAACAACTGCTGCATCCAAAATAGTTATTTTGCAAAACAATCACAAAATATAATCTTAGCGACTGTTCAAGCAAGAATCAAAACATRATTGTAAGCGTATGAGAACCCAAAAAACGTATTAAGTTTAGAAGTAATAAAAACGTAAATCTAAATGTTGAATGGCCGCAAATGGTGATGGCTTTCTTACTGCCGCCAAGAGTGACGTCAGTGTGTCGTGTACTGGAAAAAGGTCTATAGAGAGGCTATTGAGGTGTACCCATAGAGATGGGGTTGACCTGACACACAAAGCACATTTAGCAAACCCAGTCATGTCCTAATAAATGGCCCCATTTCAATGAAGTCCTTAGAGGACGTTTACTGTTCACATCAGTCAATCTCTGCAGCAGTGGTGGCTGGAGGCACTTTAAATCAGGATGGGTTCATAGTAATGGAATGGTGTCAATCACATCAAACATGTGTTTCATACCATTCCATCACTCAATTCCAGCCATTATTATGAGGTGTGGTACTGGCAGTGTGTAGTAGTCTTTGGACTGGTCTAACCAACTAGGTTGTGTGTGTGTTTGTGCTTACACTTGCGTTTCAGGGCAAGAAGCTGGGACAGACCATACCCTCTCTGGGGTTCCATAATCTACTGAGTGTCAATGAGACCCACACCAGGTAGATGTTACACATATTTTACACACACACTCCACGGCCTTACACTGCATGCAAACACACAATGATGTGATGTTTCCTGGGTGTTGTAGGTATCGTGGTTGGCTGGTGAGGAGAGTATGCTGTGTGCTGTTGGTCAGAGGCTGCAGGGTCTACCCTAGTCCTGCTACTGACAGAGTGGAGCGAGTCTCCCAAAGCAACAGGTACCTGTGTGTGTGTTTTATTGTTGCATGCATAAGTACAGTTACCGTTTCGATCACACCGACGGCATCATTGCATTTTGGTACACCAGAATTATACATTTCCAATGAAACGCTGCGTTTGCTGTGCAGCATTGTGCTGCAGTGCTTTCGGTGTGTTGCAGATGTTGGATTTATTGAACGTATGCGTTAAACTGTATGAGTAGACGGCTTGACAGAAATGGTAGCAGAAGGTGAATGTTAAACTTTTGTTGCACACATCCAGCTGATGCTGCATACTATTTCGCGCATTGACGCTGTCGGTGTGTTCGAAGCGTAAATGTTTAACTTGCAAGCTCTACCCAACAGTGCAGTAATCACTATAAAAAAAATACTATAGCGAAAATGGATCGCTCCTGCAGAAAAAACAAGACCACATGAATTGAAAACCACTGGGAACAGCAGATATACCAGCAGATATATCTTAATGATCGGCTATGAAAAGCCAACTGACATTTACTCCTGAGGTGCTGACTTGCTGCACCCTCGACAACTACTGTGATTATTATTTGACCATGCTGGTCATTTATGAACATTTGAACATCTTGGCCATGTTCTGTTATAATCTCCACCCGGCACAGCCAGAAGAGGACTGGCCACCCCTCATAGCCTGGTTTCTTCCTAGGTTTTGGCCTTTCTAGGGAGTTTTTCCTAGCCACCGTGATTCTACACCTGCATTGCTTGCTGTTTGGGGTTTTAGGCTGGGTTTCTGTAAGGCACTTTGAGATATCAGCTGATGTAAGAAGGGCTATATAAATAAATTTGATTTGATATACACTCACATGCCAGTTTATTAGGTACACCACCCCGTTCACGAAAATGGTTTGCTCCTACGTACAGTGAGTCAATGTTAGAATAGGCAAAACGAGTGGCTTAAGCGACTTTGACCGTGGTATGATCGTCGGTGCAAGGCGTGCCAGATCCAGTAACTCAAACGAATGCCCTCCTTGGCTTTTCACGCATGACCGTGTCTAGGGTTTACTAAGAATGGTGCGACAAACAAAAAACATCCAGTCAGCGGCAGTCCTGTGGGCGAAAACAGCTTGTTGAGAGGTCAAAGGAGAATGGCAAGAATCGTACAAGCTAACAGGTGGGCCACAAACAGATAAATAACGGTGCAGAACGGCATCTCGTAATGCATAACGTGTCGATCCTCGTCACAGATGGGCTATTGCAGCAGACGACCACATCGGGTTACGCTCCTATCAGCTAAAAACTAGACGAATCGGCTCCAGTAGGCACGCGATCACCAACACTGGACAATTGAGTGGGAAAACATTGCCTAGTCCGACGAATCTTGGTTTCTGTTGCGTGATGCTGATGACAGTCACGATTTGGCGTAAGCAGSATTAGTCCATGGACCCATCCTGGTTCATACAGGCTGGTAGCGGTAGTGTACTTGTGTGGGGAATGTTTTCATGGCACACGATAGGTCCCTTGATACCAATTGAGCAACGAACGTTTCCGACACCTTGTAGAATCCTTGTCCTGAATAATTCAGGTTGTTCTGGAGGGAAAGGGGGTCCGACCCAGTACTAGATGTGTGTACCTAATAAACTGTCCGGTGAATGTCTAAATGTGAACGGGAGTAATAGTGGCCAATAGCAGGATAAAATAGATGATGGCAATCAATGAACAGCATCGTAGTGGAAATAATACATCTAATCATTAAAGATTTTAGCAGGAGCGTAGGTGTGAGGGTGAGTAGTAGTTGTCAGCCTTTTAACAGTCTTATGGTCAGGGGATAAAAACTGTAAGAGTCTGTCGTTCTGAGCTTTGATGCACCGGTACCATCTGCCGGACGGGAGCACGGGTGGCTGGAGTCTTTAGCCATTTTCTGGCCTTTCCCTTGCATGTACGTCCTTAATGGCTGGGAGCTCACCCAAGCTCACCCCAACTGGGTGTGTGTATGAGTGTGTGCATACGTGTTTGTGCACGTGTTAAGTAAAATGGCTGTTTTGTCCTGTTTCCTATCCCAACGTGTGTGTGTTTCAGGGTGCAGAAGGCTCTCTCCTCACCAGACATAGCACCAGCGGGGGGAGACACCCGGGGTTCACTCACCCACCTCACCCACCTTACCCCCTACTTCCCCCTCATCAACACCTGCATCTCGCCACAGCTTCTACGGTGGGTCTGTCTGTCCAGCAGTGGATGTGTCCCAAAAGGCCCATAGAGCCCTATCAAAAGTAGTGAATATAGGGAATAGGGTGCCATTTGGGATTAACTCTGTTCCATAAATCTTGGAATTTGTTTTTGGATACCATTGTCATTGAAATCCTGTCTTGGAGCTAATTTGACCTGCCCTCTGAATTTCACTGCCTTTCAGATTCCATAGATGGTGGAATATAATGTAGCCCTGGATGGAATTGAAAATTCTCTTTTCAATTCCATCCCCAGTAGATATACTCGGTCATTTGAATTCTATTGTGGTTGTCTTTAAAATCTGTCTACTTCTCTCCACCCGCGCTCTCTCTCTCGCGCTCTCTCTCTCCCCCCACAACTTCCATCTAATTTCCAGCCAGTGTCATCTGACCCTCTATCTTCTCTCTCTCTTTCTACCCCTCCCCCTCCGGGAAAATCCATTTGAATTCATTTACTTTTTCATAGCATCCCTTTTGATTTCAACAACACTTTCCATGTTTGTCCATTGTAGAAGTGCTCTAAAGGTGACTTTTAGGACCTGAATGCCAAAACATTCAGGCTTTAAATGTCTTCATCACTGGAAAATCTAAAAGTTTAATATCATTTAAAAGCTTACAAACAGGGTTGTCAAACTACAAAGAACTGATTTAAAGTGATTAAATTCAAATGGGTTTACCCCGCGCTTTCTCCTTGTCAGTGTCATGTTTCTCCTATCTTTCCCTCACAAACACTATCTTTAGAATTAGAGCACTCCTGAGAGCTATGTTGTTGTTTATGGTTTGTCTATCTAGGCTGGGTGTTGCTGAAGGTGTTTCTCTCTCTCTTTCTCTTTCTTTCTTTCTCCCCCCCCCCCAGGCTGAAGGCGTTTGTCTCTCTGGTAGGCTGGGTATTGCTGAAGGGGTTTGTCTCTCTCTCTCTCCAGGCTGGTAGGCTGGGTGTTGCTGAAGGTGTTTGGGTCAGTGTTCTGCAGTGTCCAGGTCAACCTGAACCACATGGCTCCCCTGCACAGAGCCTCAAAGCAGGTACTCACTCACACACACACACACACTGTCATACAGACATTTTCATATGTACCCCATAGGTATGAGGGTCTTTCTTTGCCTGGCTACCCAAACTCCTTGCTCCGGCCAAATGCTACGCCACGCCCATGGACGTTAGAGTCTGGATCTGAGTACCTCCCCGACTATTTCTAGAACGCAAAGACATTTGAACCTTTCTTAGTGGTCCTAGAAACCGATGCATTGGGCCAGAGCCAGAACTCACGTGTAAAGCTGCGTTTTGAAAATTCGTAATTGCCGTTGATACTCTGGTTAGAGATGATCCAATCACTGATGACTTTATTTTGTTCAACACCCCTCATTTTGACCTCACCACAAACGACTTCAACGATGGCAGTTTGACTGAAGTATGTAGTTTTACATAGAGCAGCGGAATAATAATAAGGTCTTTCTAGGGCTCTATATTAAATCAATAGTGATGGGGCTCCTGAGTGGTGCAGCGGTCTAAGGCACTGCATCTGTCACTACAGACCATGGTTCGAATCCAGGCTGTATCACAACCGACCGTGATTGGGAGTCCCATAGGGTGGCGCACAATTGGCCCAGCGTCAACCGGGTTTGGACCGGTGTAGGCCGTCATAAAGGTTCAAATAAAACTTTTTTTTTTAAATTAAATGACGCTATAACCATAGTAAAATAAAATGTTGTTTTGAAGCTAATTTACTGCAATTCTACATATTTTAACAAGACTCATGACATATTTTAGGTGTACCTATAGGCTATTTAAGGATGYTGATAACGATATTTTACCCCTCAAATAAAGGTTGCGTCCCCCTAGGAAACTTTGGCGAARGCACACACAGACATTTTGATCAGAGTGTAAGAAGATATGCAGGTGTGTGTGTAGAAGGTCGATTGGAGGAATGAATGTGTGTAATGTGTTTTGTTTTTCAGGGTGCGTCACTGGTGTATGTGTGTGTGCCTCAGAGTATCGTGGACTCTGCTCTCATCCCCCTGGTTCTCTTCTGTCACAACCTGAGAGTGCCATACACACTCTGTCACCTACAGATACACAACAACTGGTTCAGGTACGCGCGTGCGCAGACACACACAGACAGTCAGTGATTGACAAAAAGACAACCTGGTATGGCAGTTTGGCTGCTCTACTCTCTTCCTGTCACCTGACTGATATAACCTGTTCTTATAGGTCAGTCCTGAAGAGACTTGGCGTGGTCCTCCTCCCACCAGATCCAATCACAGAACAGGAAGCAGAGACCGACAACCTCTACTCATCAGTCATGACCTCCGTAAGTCTGTCTCCATCAACAAGTGGATTCGAGAGACCTTCGTACTTCAGGGGAAGGGGATAAATGGAATTTGGGTTAAACACACACACACGTGCGCCATCTTTATTGCACTCCTTGGCATGCTGATGGCAGAACTTCAACCCGAACCCAGCCTGTCTCATCCCCCACTCCGGCTCCATCCCCCACTCCGGCTCCTGAAATCTTCACCTCTGTTTCATTGAAAATGTATACACAATGTGTACATCCTGCATTGGGTGTTTTTTTATGCATAAATGTGTGTGTCTGCTTGTGGTGCGTGAATGTGTGTGTTTTACTATACCTCAGACAATGCACAGCCCCGTCTCTTAACCGGGTTCTCGGCAGCGGGTATCTCTGTGTTGCCCTGTGCAGACAAGCCTCGTTCTTATTGTCTGGCAAATGCATTTCCCTGTAGCCGATTACTGTCCTCCAATTCTTTATGCTCAATCTTCCTCCGGCTGTTGGGAAAGGAGATGACTTCCTCACACTTGTTCTGCTGAATAACGCCTCTCACATCACATCTTGTACAGCCATGTTTGCAAATGCCATGCTAATATCTTCTCCACTTAGTACCTCCTCACAGTCTTATACACTTTCCGCCCTTCACTAGGTGGGACTCGTCATCTGCACAATATCGTTTTGGTGCCCTCGACACTATGTACGCTCCTTCATCCTTGCTGTGCAGCCTTCTCCCTTCCACTGTAGCCCTACCAATCCCACACTCCTCATCCACCTTGTCGCCTCTCTCCACAACTCCGTCCATCACTGGTCAGCCCCATTCCATCCACAATCGGCTTCATCCATGTCACCATCTCAATCCACTCGCTCTCGCATGGTCAGCCCCATTCATCCAATCCTGTCCATACTTGTCGGCTATCTCTCCAACTCGGCTCCATCCCACTGCCGGCCTCCAATCACATTCGCCATCCAATGGTAGCCCCGATTCCATCCCACACTTCGCGGCTCCATCCACTGTCAGCCCATCTCCAACTTGGCTTCTATTCCATTCAACAGCAAGTCGAATCTCACTAGAGAATTGTGTGGCATCTGTGTTGGCTGAAGAGGAGAGAGGAGGAGGAAGTAAGGGAAAAGGGGAGGAGAGCTGTGTGTGGTATTTCTATTGGCTGTGCACATTGTTAATAGACCTGCTAGTTTATTGAGTTATTTCACAGGGCTGCTTCTTGCTGCGTCATAGTAATTTAATTCATCTGTCTGAGAAGCAAAAAACACAACTTGAGGCTCTGGCGGCATCTAGCTACTGCAGCTCATCTATAGTATCCTGGTCTCCGTGTGTTGGTGTATCTTATACAGACAGTTGAAGTGCGGAAGTTTACATACACTTAGATATGGAGTCCATTAAAACTTGTTTTGCAACCACTCCACAAGTTTCTTGTTAACAGCTCTAGTTTGGCAAGTTGTTAGGACATTCTATTGTGCATGATGCAAGTAATTTTTCCAACAATTGTTTACAGACAGATTATTTTCACTATAATTCACTGTATCACAATTCCATTGGTCAGACGTGTACATACACTGAGTTGACTGTGCTATTAAACAGCTTAGAAAAAACCCGAAAAATGTAATGGGTTTTGAAGCCTCTGATAGGCTAATTGACATAATTTGAATAAATTGGAGTGTACCTGTGGATGTATTTCAAGGCGCTACCTTCAAACTCAGCGCCTTTTGCTTGACATCATGGGAAACCAAAAAAATCAGCCCAAGACCTCAGAAAAAAATTGTAGACCTCCACAAGGTTCATTCCTGGGAGCATTTAAAAAACGCCTGAAGGTACTCAGTTCTTACTGTAAAACAATAGTACGCAAGTAATAAAACACATGGGATCGCAGCCGGTCATAAATACCGGTCAGGAAGGAGACACGTTTGTCTCTAGAGATGAACGTATTTGGTGAGAGGTGCAAATCAAATCCCAAAACACAGCAGGC
>NC_036872.1:24623910-24643276 GCF_002910315.2 Salvelinus sp. IW2-2015 | reverse complement strand
ATCCCCCACTCGGCTCCTATCCCCCACTCGCCTTCCCCCCAGCTCCTCCATCCCCCACTCCAGCTCCTCCATCCCCCACTCGTTATCAGCCCCATTTCCATCCCACACTCCAGCCTCCATCCCCACTTACAGACCTAGCTCATCCCACACTCCCAGCTCCATCCCCCACTGTCAGCCCCATCTCCATCCCACACTCCAGCTCCATCCCCCATGTCAGCCCTCCATCCCACCCCATTTCCATCCCAGCTCCAGCCTCCATTCCCCCATCTGTCCACGACACTGGCTTTCATCCCATCGCCATCCACTCCAGCTACCACCACACATCACCCATTGTCAGCACCCATCTCCATCCACACTCCAGCTCCATCCCCCACTGTCAGCCCCATCTCCATCCCACACTCCATTTCCATCCCACACTCCAGCTCCATCCCCCACTATCAGACCTAGCTCACATCCCAACACCCAGTCAATCCCCCACTATCACGACCCATTCTCATCCCACAACTCCAGCTCCATCCCCCACTGTCAGCCCGCATTTCCATCCCAACTCACCAGCTCCATCCCCCAATATCAGACCTAGCTCCATGCCCACACTCCAGCCTCCATCCCCACTACGACCATCTCCATCCCACACTCCAGCTTCCATCCCCAACTGTCAGATTTCAACTACACTCCATTATCAGGGCCCACATCCCCACATGTCCCATTCAACCACGCCCCTCCAGCATCCCCCACTACAGACCATCTGCCATCCCACCACTCAGCTCCATCCACTATCCCACTCCATCCACGGCCAGTCCACCACTAGAACCTCTCATCCCACACCCACTCCATCCACCCCACTATCAGACCCATCTCCATCACCACACTCCAGCCTCCATCCCCACTGTCAGAGCCATCTCCATTCCCCACTCCAGTTCCATCCCCACTCCAAGCTCCATCCCCCACTGTCAGCCCCATCTCCTACCCACACTCCGGCTCCATTTCCCCACTGTCAGCCCCATTCAGCCTCCAATCCCCCACTGTCAGCCCCATCTCCATCCAACCACTGCCGGCTGCCTTCCCACTGTCAGCCCCACTCCAGCTCCATCCCCCACTATTCACCTAGCTCCATCCCACACTTCCAGCTCATCCCCTCACTGTCAGCCCACATCTCCATCCCACACTCCAGCTCCATCCCCACTGTCAGGCCCATTTCTCCATCGCCACCTCCATTCCATCCCACACTCCAGTCCATCCCCCACTATCAGACCTACTCCATCCCACTCCAAGCTCCATCCCCACTGTCAGCCCCATCTCCATCCACTCACTCCGGCTCCAATTCCCACTGTCAGCCCCATCTCCGGCTCCATCCCCCGCTGTCAGCCCCATCTCCGGCTCCATCCCCCGCTGTCAGTCCCCATCTCTGCCATCCCCCCGCTGTCAGCTCCATCCCCTGCTGTCAGACCCCATCTCGTGGCTCATCCCCCTGCTGTCAGCCTTCTCTGCGGCTCCATCCTCCTGGTCAGCCCCAATCTTCCATCCCACACTGTCAGCCCCATCTCCATCCAGCACTCCGGCTCCATCCCCCACTGTCAGCCCCATCTCCATCCACACTCCGGCCCATCCCCCACGATGTCAGCCCCATTCCATCCACACTCCGGCTTCCATATCCCCCACTGTCAGCCCATCTCCATCCCACCCTCCGGCTCCATTCCCCCAACTGTCAGCCCGATCTCCAGTCCCACACTTCCGGCTTCCATCCCCCCACTGTCAGCCCAGTCTTCCATGCCAACACTCCGGTCCATGCCCCACTGTCAGCCCCATCTCCATCCCACACTCCGGCTCCATCCCCCACTGTCAGCCTCCCCATCCATCCGGC
The DNA here is from genome assembly GCF_002910315.2 of Salvelinus sp. IW2-2015. NCBI lineage: Eukaryota > Metazoa > Chordata > Actinopteri > Salmoniformes > Salmonidae > Salvelinus > Salvelinus sp. IW2-2015. The sequence goes on along the minus strand of NC_036872.1, from coordinate 24,641,415 downwards.
TTCCAGCCACTGTAGCCTCTCCGGTTTCTATTCCCCATTAACAGCAAGTCTGAATCTCACTAGAGGAATCTGTGGCATCTGTGTTGGCTGAAGAGGAGAGAGGAGGAGGAAGTAAGGGAAAAAGGGAGGAGCAGCTGTGTGTGGTATTTCTATTGGCTGTGCATCATTGTTAATAGACCTGCTAGTTTATTGAGTTCATTTCACAGGGCTGCTTCTTGCTGCGTCATAGTAATTTAATTCACTCTGTCTGAGAAGCAAAAAACACAACTTGAGGCTCTGGCGGCATCTAGCTACTGCAGCTCATCTATAGTATCACTGGCCGTCCTGCGTGTGTTGTGTATATATACAGACAGTTGAAGTCGGAAGTTTACATACACTTAGATATGGAGTCCATTAAAACTTGTTTTGCAACCACTCCACAAATTTCTTGTTAACGACTCTAGTTTGGCAAGTCGGTGTAGGACATTCTATTGTGCATGATGCAAGTAATTTTTCCAACAATTGTTTACAGACAGATTATTTCACTATAATTCACTGTATCACCAATTCCATTGGTCAGACGTGTACATACACTGAGTTGACTGTGCCTATTAAACAGCTTAGAAATACCCGAAAATTGTCATGGGTTTTAAAGCCTCTGATAGGCTAATTGACATAATTTGAATAAATTGGAGTGTACCTGTGGATGTATTTCAAGGCCTACCTTCAAACTCAGCGCCTCTTTGCTTGACATCATGGGAAACCAAAAAAATCAGCCCAAGACCTCAGAAAAAAATTGTAGACCTCCACAAGGTTCATCCGTGGGAGCATTTACAAACGCCTGAAGGTACCACGGTTCTATCTCCTTCAAAACCAATATGTTCGCAAGTAATTAAACACCATGGTGAGGGCGGGGGGGGGGGGGGAAACCACCGGGCCAGCCGTTCATTACCGCCTCAGGAAGAGACAACGTTCTGCCTTGTGAAGATGCTGGAGGAAACAGGTACAAAAGTATCTATATCCACAGTAAAACGAGTCCTATATCGACATAACCTGAAAGGCTGCTCAGCAAGGAAGAAGCCACTGCTCCAAAACCGCCAACAAAAAGCCAGACTATGGTTTGCAACTGCACATGGGGACAAAGATCATACTTTTTGAAGAAATGTCCTCTGGTCTGATGAAACAAAAATAGAACTGTTTGGCCATAATGACCATCGTTATGTTTGTTGGAAAAAGGGGGGTGCTTGCAAGCTGAAGAACACCATCCCAACCGTGAAGCACGGGGGTAGCAGGATCATGTTGTGGGGGTGCTTTGCTACAGGAGCGACTGGTGCACTTCACAAAATAGATGGCATCATGAGGTAGGAAAATTATTTTGATATATTGAAGCAACATCTCAAGACATCAGTCAGGAAGTTAAAGCTTGGTCGCAGATGGGTCTTCCAAATGGACAWTGACCCCAAGCATACTTCCAAAGTTGTGACAAAATGGCTTAAGGACAACAAAGTCAAGGTATTGGAGTGGCCATCACAAAGCCCTGACCTCAATCCTATAGAAAATGTGTGGGCAGAACTGAAAGTGTGTGCGGAGCAAGGAGGCCTACAAAACCTGACTCGGTTACACCAGCTCTGTAAGGAGGAATGGGCCAAAATTCACCCAACTTATTGTGGGAAGCTTGTGGAAGGCTACCAGAAACGTTTGACCCAAGTTAAACAATTTAAAGGCAATGCTACCAAATACTAATTGAGTGTATGTAAACTTCTGACGCACTGGGAATGTGATGAAAGAAATAATAGCTGAAATAAAGCATTCTCTATACTATTATTCTGACATTTCACATTCTTAAAATAAGTGGTGATCCTAATTGACCTAAGACAGGGAATTTTAACTAGGATTAGATGTCAGGAATTGTGAAAAACTGAGTTCAAATGTATTTGGCTAAGGTGTATGTAAACTTCCGACTTCAACTGTGTATGTATGTACATATATCTCACACATTKATAATCCACTTGTCTGTCCTGCTATATACACCTCTCTTTCTCTGTTCATCATCCCCTCTTTCCTTATCATCCTTACCTTTTCAACCTCTCAGTAGGGACAGATGCTTTGGACTGGAGGCATCGACTACTCCTAGGTCTCCTATTTCTCTATCCTCTCTTCTCCTTCTCTGGTCCCCCACCCCTCTTATTGGAGGTTGTCATTACGTTATGGTGGGTCATTTATCAGGTTATTGCATTCCAAAACATGTTTTTCTCCAACTGCCCCCCACCCCCTCTCTCTCTTTGTGTGTAGTTGGTTGGTGAGTTGCTGTGTGAAGGCCAGGTACTGAGTGTGTGTGTGTCAGGAGAGAGTTGGCGAGGAGGGCAATGGTTGGCACGCATCAGACTGGCTGTGAGAGAGGGAGTGGTGCCTGACGTCCACCTGGTTCCAGTGGGCATCTCCTATGACTGTGTGCCCAACACCAGCACACCGGTACAGTATACACAACAATAGGAACACCTACCTAATATTGAGTTGCACCACCCTTTGCCCTCTGAACAGCTTCAATTTGTTGGGGCATGGACTCTACAGGGTGTCGAACGCATTCCACAGGGATGCTGGCCCATGTTGACCCACAGGAAACTGTTGAGCATGATAAACCCAGCAGCGTTGCTGTTCTTGACATGCTCAAACCAGTGTGCCTGGCACCTACTAACATACCCTGTTCAAAGGCACTTCAATCTTTCGTCTTGCCCATTCACCCTCTGAATGGCACACATACACAATCCATGTCTCAATTGTCTCTAGGCTTAAAAATACTTCTTTAACCTGTCTCCTCCCCTTCATCTACACTGATTGAAGTGGATTTAACAGGTGACCTGGATTCACCTGGTCAGTCTGTCATGGAAAGAGCAGGTGTTCCTAATGTTTTGTACACTCAGTGTATAGCCTACCGGTAACTGCCAAAATAAAGGAAGCACCAACATAAAGTGTGTTAATAAGGCATTGGGCCACCACAAGCCAGAACAGCTTCAATGCACTTTGGTACAGTGCCTTTCAGAAAGTATTCTGACCCCTTGACTTTTTCCACATTTTGTTATGTTACAGCCTTATTCTAAAATATATATTTTTTTCATTATCATCAATCGGCAAACAATACCCCATAATGACAAAGCAAAAACAGATTTTTAGAAATTGTTGTTAATTTATGAAAAATAAAAAACTGATATCATATTTACATAAGTATTCAGACCCTTTACTCAGTACTTTGTTGAAGCACCTTTGGCAGTGATTACAGCATCGTGTTTTCTTGGGTATGACGCTACAAGCCTGGCACATCAGTATTTGGGGAGTTTCTCCCATTCTTCTCTGCAGATCCTCTCAAGCTCGGTCAGGTTGGATGGGAAAGCGTTGCTGCACAGCTATTTTCAGGTCTCTCCAGAAATGTTAGATCGGGTTCAAGTCCGGGCTCTGGCTTGGTCACTCAAGGACATTCAGAGACTTGTCCCGAAGCCACTCCTGCGTTGTCTTGGCTGTGTGCTTAGGGGTCGTTGTCCTTTTGAAAGGTGAACCTGTGCCCCAGTCTGAGGTCCTAACCTGCTCCAGAGTGCTTTTCATCAAGGATCTCTCTGTACTTTGCTCTGTTCATCTTTGCCTCGATCCTGACTAGTCTTCCGGTCCCTGACGCTGAAAAACCTACCCACAGCATGATACTGCCACCACAATGCTTCACCGTAAAGGAGTGTCTTCTGTCTGGCCACTCTACCATAAAGACCTGATTGGTGGAGTGCTGCAGAGATGGTTGTCCTTCTGGAAGGTTCTCCCATCTCCACAGAGGAACTCTAGAGCTCTGTCAGAGTGACCATCGGGTTCTTTGTCACCTCCCTGACCAAGGCCCTTCTCCCCCGATTGCTCAGTTTGGCCAGATCTAGGAAGTTTTGGTGGTTCCAAACTTCCAGTTAAGAATGATGGATGCCACTGTGTTCTTGGGGACCTTCAATGCTGCAGACATTTTTGGTACCCTTCTCCAGATCTGTGCCCCGACACAATCCTGTCCCGGAGCTCTACAGACAATTCCTTCGACCTCATGGCTTGGTTTTTGCTCTGACATGCACTGGCAACTGTGGGACCTTATATAACAGGTGTGTGCCTTTTTAAAATCATGTCCAATCAATTGAATTTACCACAGGTGGAATCCAATCAAGTTGTAGAAACATCTCAAGGATGATCAATAGAAACAGGATGCACCTGAGCTCAATTTCGAGTCTCATAGCAAAGGGTCTGAATACTTATGTAAATTAGGTATTTCAGTTTTTCATATATACACTGCTCAAAAAATAAAGGGAACACTTAAACAACACAATGTAACTCCAAGTCAATCACACTTCTGTGAAATCAAACTGTCCACTTAGGAAGCAACACTGATTGACAATACATTTCACATGCTGTTGTGCAAATGGAATAGACAAAAGGTGGAAATTATAGCAATTAGCAAGACACCCCCAATAAGGAGTGGTTCTGCAGGTGGTGACCACAGACCACTTCTCAGTTCCTATGTCCTGGCTGATGTTTTGGTCACTTTTGAATGCTGGCGGTGCTTTCACTCTAGTGGTAGCATGAGACGGAGTCTACAACCCACACAAGTGGCTCAGGTAGTGCAGCTCATCCAGAATGGCACATCAATGCGAGCTGTGGCAAGAAGGTTTGCTGTGTCTGTCAGCGTAGTGTCCAGAGCATGGAGGCGCTACCAGAGACAGGCCCAGTACACAGGAACGTGAGGAGGCCGTAGGAGGGCAACAACCCAGCAGCAGGACCGCTACCTCCGCCTTTGTGCAAGGAGGAGCACTGCCAGAGCCCTGCAAAATGACCTCCAGCAGACCACAAATGTGCATGTGTCTGCTCAAACAAAATATGTAAAAAGTCAAGGGGTCTAAATACTTTCGGAAGGCACTGTATATATTCTACAAGTGTCTGGAACACTGTTGGATAGATGTTTTGTTGATGGTGGTGGAAAATTCTGTCTCAGGCGCCGCTCCAGAATCTCCCGTAAGTGTTCAGTTGGGTTGAGATCTGGTCTCTGAGACAGACATGGCATGTGATTTACATCATTTTCATGCTCCTCAAACCATTCAGTGACCATTCGTGCCCTGTGGATTGGTGCATTGTCATCCTATGGGGGTATAGCCATGGTAGCCAAAATAATGGCCTGCCCAGCATTTTTCTACATGACCCTAAGCTTGATGGGATGCTGAATTAACTCAAGAACCACACCTCTATCATTTATTTGAGTGTTCCCATTATTTTTGACATTTACCTGTATAACACACACACACATGAATCTTAAAGTTTCTCTGTAAATCCCCTCGGAGCCCCCCCACAGTGTTGTTTCTGTACTTGTTGGTTAGATGAAGATGTTCCGTTGGGGGTGGGTTAATGTTCCCTCTTCATCTTATTGTTCATTATTAATCTGACACGCGCACACACCCACATTTCATCCTATCGTTCATTAAAAGAGCCTGCTCATTTTTGTTATTGCTCCCCTAATCTTCCTCTTAATGGGAGAGCCCCATTATGGTATCATCATAACTCATCTGTGTGTGCTTATGTGCATGTATTCTATACTTCTATTGTATCTGTACTTCCATTCTCCTCCTAACGAATCATTCCCTCAAGTATCCAACGAATTTCCCACATCCCCATGAGGACAAACGCTTTTTTAAGTTTAGGGATTAGGGAAAATAGGAATTTGAATGGAAATTCATTGTAGGTCCCCATGAGGATACCATAATATGTGTGTGTTTATGTATTCCATATCCCCCAGGTTGGTCTGCTGTCTGCTCTGAGGTGTGTGTTCTCCTTGCTGTGCGGCAACCGACAGAAAAGTAGCGTGAGGATCCACTTCGCCCAGCCCTTCTCTCTGAAGGTATGTTTGGACCAGGAACTGATCGGTATGCTATTGTTGTTCCTTCATGGAGAACTGAGCTYCTTAGCTTAAAACTAACTCTCTAACAGACAGGGATTGTGAAACACTGATGTCTTAGTATGTTTTAAGTCTAGTATTTTTTAAGTCTAGTTGTGACTAGGGCTGAGGCGGTCATGAAATTTAGTCAGCCGGTGATTGTCAAGCAAATAACTGCCAGTCTCACAGTAATTGACCGTTAATTAACATAAAACACATTTAGCATCTCCTGGCATCCACACATAGCCTACAAGCCACTGATGCAGAACTTTGGAACATCTACATTTTTAAAAGTCTAATAAATCCATGTACACCAGCCTACACCATCACAATAAATCCATTATTTATTTTAGACAGGTCTATAGAAACATGAAATGAAGGAAATTTATATTTCAGATGAACAGAATAGCATACTCTGAGTTGTCCTTATGTTAGGCCCTGATCAGGCTATGCCATATGGCTGTGGGCTACACTATTTAATTTAGCAGACAAGATTTGTCGTGTCTCTGACTGATTAAATTATATGATATGCTATTTTATCAAATCGATTACCTAACGTTTAATTGATTACGTGATTGAATTAAACCACGCAACAATTAAACCACTAATAACCTGGGGCACCACGGAGGCATTCATTTATATAGAGCGGTTATCTCCCGAATCCACTCTTTAAAAGATCTCTTTATATCAATAGCAGTCAATTATTAATCTTCACCTCGATCGGTCTCATTCTGATTGTTGTAAGTACTTGGTTATAGAGGTAGGAGGAGAGGGCGGGACTGAGACAGGTAATGGTGGACTGAACGTAGTTGTGTAGAGCACCTCAAGATGAAAATGTAATATTCAATATCGGCAAGTTAGACTAAATATTAGCACAACACAATCTGGATAATAACACAAAACAAATCTTAAGGCTAGAGAAATGTATTGACAAATATTAAGAAAACAAGCAACACCCAAACATGACGGAGAGTTTAGACAGGGGATATTTCAGAACGAAAACGTAACTTCTACAGACACAGACGATTTAATATTTTCACCACCGGGAATGGTAAAGGTCGAAACCGATCTGTTAAAATCAATAAATGACAATCTGGGTATACTTGAATTAGTCAGTAAGAATATAAAAGAGTTGAAGGCAAGCCTCGAGATGAGTGATGAAAAAGCTGCGACCATTGGAGAAGGAAACAAACAAGCTAAAAGTGACAATCCATAAGATTAAAACCGAAGTGAACACCGTTCTGAGAGAAGCCTTACTTGACATAAAGACTAGATCCATGAGAGAGAATTTGGTACTAACAGGTATCCAAGAGAAAGAAGGAGAAGTTCCTGAATCTGTAGTTAGAGTTCCTCCTTACAGCGCTTCAGATTCCATGCGGAGCTATCGACAAAATCCAACTCAAATGTGTACACCACTTCGAACAGAGAGGGCAGAGGTATGAACGCCCAATCGTTGTCAAATTTGCTTAATTTAAAGATAAAATAATGGTTAAAAGCCTGGGTTAAAGACTTGCTGGGACCAAAATTGGCATGAATGACCAGTTCCCGAAGGAAATTGCAGAACGGCGTAAAGTTCTCTATCCAATTTTCAAGGAAAATAGATTAAAAGGGAAACGAGTAGCTCTCGTCGTCGTTAAACTATATATTGATAACCAGCTGTTCAGAGACACAGACTACTCCATGGCTATTTTAAAAATTACAAAGTTCTTATAGACGAGGAAAATAATTAAACACAATTCTAGCCCGGTTATGGATTGTAATAATACAATAAAAAAAATATAGCTTTTCTATATATCTTCAAATATAACTAATTGGAACACAAGCACTAATTCAACATGGTGGAGATAAAAATTAAACAGAAGCCACAGTATGTGTGGATGGTGTGTTTTTTTWATTTATTTTTTTKTTCCTGTTTGGGAAAGTGTGGCGTTGAGTGAGAAAGGAAATGGTTGCATATCCCAGAACCAATGTATTGCTGTGCGCAGGTGTGTGAGAGAGAGCTTTCAAGGTTGTTCAAATGATGGATATACTTTTTATAATGAATTATACGACTTTATTTATTTATTGTCCTATCATGGTGGAACAGTGTTTTAAAATAAATTATACATTTCATTTATTTATTGTCCTATCATGGGGAACAACATTTTTTAAATAAATGATATCTAATTTATTTATTTATGATCCTATATTGATGGAACGGTCCACAACCCTATACACCCACCTGAATGACCCAGATACTTAGGAGAAGTCCCTAACTGTTTTATGGGCCTGCTGCAAGCGGTCTGTATCCAGCCAAAATGCGGTCAGAGACCTAGAGCAGCACTGCCCCCTCAAGATTCTGAGCCTGCTTGGCAGGGTTGGTCCTGCAAAGCCAAAGCCCCCTAAAGGGAGAGCATACTATACAAGGAATTTCTCAAATCTGCTAATGAGAAACTTGACGACCTTGTACCTAGCCGGTGGGGATTCCGGTGGGGTGCCCCCACCCAGGCAGTGTCAGTGCTGGCAACAATAGCTGCAGTAACCCATGGGGGGGGGGGTCACACTCGAACATTCAGAGAGGGGGTATATTATTGTGGTCCGAGTGGCACAAAATCAAAAGTCTGACTGCATGGAGTTGCTTGGGAATATGGTCAGTACGTGGGACCGTGTTGTGGGTGTTTCAGGGAAAAGGTGTACATTTGACCTCCATCTAGGACGTGACAATGGTTAATAACCTTCTCATACAGCTGCAACTGTATATGCATTTGTAAATCAAGACCTTTCTTGAGTTGGGCTCTGGGATGGTGCAACTGTTGAGTGTGAGCCTATGGTTGTGGGGGGGGAAAGGGTTGAGTGTGTATGAATGTGTGGGTGTATGTGCGTATCCCACAACTGTTGCGAAGGAGTAAAAGATGTTAGGGACAATATAGGATGATTCACAATAATTGAATGCTTATATAATAATTGCTTGCAATAATGTAATTTTGGTAATGGCGAGACTGGTGAGGGGTAATTTTTTTTGCATAAATTGTCTACATTACTACAAATATTAATAGCTAATTATGGAAATTAAGAAACAGGATTTTTAAAATATATCTATATCGAGGTGAGGGTGATGGAAATGCATTTGATCTACTTCTGTTCTGTAAATGGCACTGTGTGCTCTTTTTGAAGGATGGATCCCAGTCTTTTCAGGGCTATGGGATACAGGGGGTCGGGGGTGGTCTGCTGGGCATTGGGATGACAACCCAACTCGGGATGAGGAGGGCTTTTAGCGGGTGGAATAGTGGGGACCAATTGGAGGTTTACTTAGTAGCAATGCAAATATCATGGTACAGCTATATAGACACTCAATCATCATGTTACTTTTTAATGGTATGTTTACAAACATATATTTTGATAAATAGAATTGAAAGTTGTCTCATTATGGTAAGTGGTGAAATAAGTATAGCCAGTTACAACTGTAATGGCTTAGCAGATAATAAGAAAAGGTGATCAGTATTTACCTGGCTAAAAGAGAAGGAATATAATATCTATTGTTTACAGGAAACTCATTCAACAATTTTAGATTAAGTTTTGTGGAACAGGGACTGGAGGTGGCGAAATATATTTATCCCGTGGGCAAAGACATTCAAAAGGGGTGATGGTTTTAATTAACAGTAATTTTGAGTCAAATGTGCAAATTGTCCAAACATATCATCAAGGTAGATGGATTATTTTAATGTTATTGGACAATAAACAGATATGGCTTATTAACCTATACGGTCCAAATAATGATGATCCAAGTTTCTTTGAAAATATATAAGAATTGATCAACTCTACAAGCAACACTAGACTCTATTATTATGGTGGGAGATGTTAATACGGTCTTAAATACCTCTATGGGCCGGAAAGGAAATCGCACTACAAACTATCACCCTCAGGCACTTAAGGAAATCATGAATGTCATGGATATATTGGAATTAGTGGATACAGTGGGGAGAACAAGTATTTGATACACTGCCGATTTTGCAGGTTTTCCTACTTACAAAGCGTGTAGAAGTCTGTAATTTTTATCATAGGTACACTTCAACTGTGAGAGACAGAATCTCCAGAAAATCACATTGTATGATTAAGTAATTAATTTGCATTTTATTGCATGACATAAGTATTTGATCACCTACCAACCAGTAAGAATTCCAGCTCTCACAGACCTGWAAGTTTTTCTTTAAGAAGCCCTCCTGTTCTCCACTCAATACCTGTATTAACTGCACCTGTTAAACTCGTTACCTGTATAAAAGACACCTGTCCACACACTCAATCAAACAGACTCCAACKTCTCCACAATGGCCAAGACCAGAGAGCTGTGTAAGGACATCAGGYTTAAATTGTAGACCTGCACAAGGCTGGGATGGGCTACAGGACAATAGGCAATCAGCTTGGTGAGAAGGCAACAACTGTTGGCGCAATTATTAGAAAATGGAAGAAGTTCAAGATGACGGTCAATCACCCTCGGTCTGGGGCTCCATGCAAGATCTCACCTCGTGGGGATTCAATGATCATGAGGAAGGTGAGGGATCAGCCCAGAACTACACGGCAGGACCTGGTCAATGACCCGAAGAGAGCTGGGACCACAGTCTCAAAGAAAACCATTAGTAACACACTGTGCCGTCATGGATTAAAATCCTGCAGCGCACGCAAGGTCCCCCTGCTCAAGCCAGCGCATGTCCAGGCCCGTCTGAAGTTAGCCAATGACCACCTGGATGATCCAGAGGAGGAATGGGAGAAGGTAATGTGGTCTGATGAGACAAAAATAGAGCTTTTTGGTCTAAACTCCACTCGCCGTGTTTGGAGGAAGAAGAAGGATGAGTACAACCCCAAGAACACCATCCCAACCATGAAGCATGGAGGTGGAAACATCATTCTTTGGGGATGCTTTTCTGCAAAGGGGACAGGACGACTGCACCGTATTGAGGGGAGGATGGATGGGGCCATGTATCGCGAGATTTTGGCCACAACCTCCTTCCCTCAGTAAGAGCATTGAAGATGGGTCGTGGCTGGGTCTTCCAGCATGACAACGACCCGAAACACACAGTCAGGGCAACTAAGGAGTGGCTCCGTAAGAAGCATCTCAAGGTCCTGGAGTGGCCTAGCCAGTCTCCAGACCTGAACCCAATAGAAAATCTTTGGAGGGAGCTGAAAGTCCGTATTGCCCAGCGACAGCCCCGAAACCTGAAGGATCTGGAGAAGGTCTGTATGGAAGAGTGGGCCAAAATCTCTGCTGCTGTGTGTGCAAACCTGGTCAAGAACTACAGGAAACGTATGATCTCTGTAATTGCAAACAAAGGTTTCTGTACCAAATATTACGTTCTGCTTTTCTGATGTATCAAATACTTATGTCATGCAATAAAATGCAAATTAATTACTTTAAAAAAAAACTCCATTAAACATCACAAATGGTCCTTTTGTTTGATAAATTCCATCGTTATATCCCCAAAATGTCAATTTATTTGGCGCGTTTGATTCAGAAAATACACCAGTTCCAACTCGCGCAACATGACTACAAAGTATCTAATAAGTTACCTACCTYTAAACTTGATCCAAGCATTTCAAACAACTTATCCAACTTTAGGTATTTTTAAACGTAAATAATCTATCAAATATAAGACGGGATAAACTGTTCAATATCAGACAAAAACAAAGTGGAGCGAGCTTTCAGGTCGTGCGCCCCAACCACAACAGTACACTAGACTTGACCCTCGTTCTGAACAGCCCTATTTCTTCATTTCTCAAAGGAAAAACATCAACCAATTTCTAAAGACTGTTGACATCTAGTGGAAGCGATAGGAACTGCAAGCAAGTGCCTTAGAAATCGAGATCCACATAGAAAAGAGTGACCTCAAAAAAAGAAATCCTGGATGTTTTGTCCTCTGGGTTTTGCCTGCCAAATAAGTTATGTTATACTCAGACATCATTTTAACGGTTTTGGAAACTTTAGAGTGTTTTCTATCCAAATTTACCAATTATATGCATATCCTAGCTTCTGGGCCTGAGTAGCAGGCAGTTTACTTTGGGCACACGTTTCATCCGGATGTGAAAATAGTGCCCCTTAGCCTTAAGAATTAAGGGATTAGAAATCCATGGCTTAAAAACTAAGATGTCATTGTACGCTGATTCATGTTTTCTTTTAAAACCACAATTAGAATCTTTCCACAGCCTCATAGAGGATCTAGATACTTTTGATATCCTCTCTGGATTAAAACCAAATTATAAGTGTACTATTACGTATTGGATCACAAAAAAAATGCTATTTTTACATTACCGTGTAGTTTACCAATTAAATGGTCTGATGGAGATGTGGACATACTCGGTATACAAATCCCAAAAGAAAGAAATGATCTCACTCCAATATATTTGTATAGAAAGTTAGCAAAAATAGATAAGATCTTGCTACCATGCAAAGGAAAATACCTGTCTATTTGTGGAAAAATCACCCTGATTGAGGAGAAGTTTATCTTTATTCGTATGTTTAACACTTGTATATTTAATCAATGTTTATGATGAGTATTTCTGTTATTTGATGTGGCTCTCTATACTTTCACTGGATGTTTGTTTGAGACAATGCATTTCTGAACATAACACACCAATTTCAAATTAGGTTTTTGGACATAAAGATTAACTTATTATGGCTGCAGGGGCAGTATTGAGTAGCMTGGATGAAAGGTGCCCAGAGTAAACGGCCTGCTCCTCAGTCCCAGTTACTAATATATGCATATTATTAGTATTGGATAGAAAACACTCTGAAGTTTCTAAAACTGTTTGAATTATGTATGTGAGTATAACAGAACTCATATGGCAGGCAAAAACCTGAGAAAAAATCCAAACAGGAAGTGAAAATTCTGAGGCTGGTCGATATTAAACTCATCGCCTATTCAATTCCCTGTAATATATGGATCTGTTTGCACTTCCTACGCCTTCCACTAGATGTCAACAGTCGGTAGAACGTTGAATGAAGTTTATACTGTGTTGTGGGGCCGGATGAGAGGGGAATGAGTCACTGGTTTGGCAGATTGCCAGTTCCTGGTCATGCGCATTCCTCATGATATCGCCTTGCGTTCCATAACTTCTACAGACAGAAGGAATGCTCCGGTTGGAACGTTATTGGATATATATGATAACAACATCCTGAAGATTGATTATCTACTTAGTTTGACCAGTTTATTCGACTTGTAATATAACTTTTTGAAGTTTTCGTCCTACGTTTGCCTGCATCTGCGCTAGCGTTTGGACACGTGTACTACACATGCAAGCAAAAGTAGCTACTTGGACATAAGTAATGGACATTATCGAACAAAACAACGATTTATTGTGGAACTAGGATTATCTGGGAAGAGAAATCTGATAACAGATTCATCAAAGGTAAAGAGAATATTTATATCAATGTAATTCTGGTTTCTGTTGACTCCAACATGGCGGCTAAATTTGGCTATTGTGCTGAGTCCGTCTCAGATTATTGAATGGTTTGCTTTTTCCGTAAAGTTTTTTTAAACTGACACAGCGGTTGCATTAAGGAAGAGGTATATCTATTAATTCCATGTGTATAACTTGTATTATCTCATACATTTATGATGAGTATTCTGTTGAATCCACGATGTGGCTATGACAAAATCACTTATGATTTTGGAACAGTGAATTAACATCGCCCAATGTCAACTCTGATTTTTTGATATGAACTTTTATCAAACAAAACATACATGTTTGTGTAACATGAAGTCCTATGAGTGTCATCTGATGAGATCATCAAAGGTTAGTGATTCATTTTATCTCTATTTCTGCTTTTTGTGACTGCTATCTTTCGCTGGAAAAATGGCTGTTGCTTATTGTGGTTTGGTAGTGACCTAACATAAATCGTTTGTAGTGCTTTCGCTGAAAAGCATATTTGAATCGGACACTTTGGTGGAATAACAACAAGATTACTTTATAATGGTATAAAGAACACATGTAATGTCTGGGGAATTTTAATTTATGAGTTTCTGTTTTTGAATTTGGCGCCCTGCACTTTCACTGGCTGTTTGTCATATCACCTCCGTTCCACGGGATTGCAGCCATAAGAATGTTAAATTTATCGAACAAAAACACCACATTATTGTGTAACATGAACGTCTGTGAGTGCCATCTGATGAAGATCATCAAAGGTTAGTGATTAATTTAATCGCTATTTCTGCTTTTGTGATCCCTTGCTGAAAATGGCTATAGTGGTTTTCTTGTGACTAGGGCCTGACCTAAAGACATACTCGTTTGTTGTGCTTTCGCCGTAAAGCCAATTTGAAACCGGACACGTGTGTTGGATTTATAAGAAGTTAAATCTAATAAAATGGTGTATAATACTTGTATGTTGAGAATATTAATTAATGGATATCTGATTGTTTGAATTGGCTGCCCTCACTTTCACTGGCTGATTGTCAGAGGTGGAACTGTACCATGAGGTAACGCTTTATCATATCACATTGACCTATTTAGCTTAATGGTTTTGCCTACCCTGAGTGGCACTTCGCTTTAAATTAAACGCGAACAAGTACAAATAGTATACTATTGATTATGTAATAGGCACAGCCATTTATTTTAGGCCTATTATATATAACAATGATGAATATCGGAGGGCAGAAATGACTTAAATATTAAAGAGAGCATTAGACACTCTACATGAAAAGGCATCAGTCATAACAAAATATATAACTAAAAATCAATTCGGTTTTCTAGTAAATTGGTAGGAATGTCTCATCCTATGTTCAAGAAGGGCCTTTTCCCCTTTATTCAGATTACACCTGCTCACTTTCGGTTGTTTGAAAAGGAAATAATCTCCAAAATATCGTTATTTTTTAAACAAGCCTTAGAAAGTTGGTTGCAATTTCAGTTTAATCCACCTGAAAAGACAGAACAAATAATACAACAAATATTGTGGTTAAACTCAAATATACTAATTGCTTCTTTTTTTTTTACGTATTTTTCGAATATTTTTTTTTAAGTTATAATTTTAGTGAATGATATCATAAATAGGACTGGTGGAGTTATGTCACACATGCAGCTAACACAGACATATGGAAATGTCTGCTCTACCCAAAATTACAACCAACTAATTGCAGTGTTACCACAAAAATGGAAGAGGCAAGTAGAAGGGGGAAAAGGTAAGGAACTTGTATGTCGGCCCTGTATTAAAGAACATAAATGGTTAAAGAAAAGTGTGATAAATAAAAACATATACCAATTTCATTTAAGGACCAAAAAACTGACAGCTGCACCATATAAATTGCAAAATAGTTTAAGAGATTTTCGATGTACCCCTTCCATGGCACATGGTTTATGAATTGATACGCAAAACAACGCCGCATTCAAAATTCTTGCAACCAATAGAATGTTATATATATGGGGGATACAATCTTCCCAGCTCTGCAGATTTTGCTGTGAGGAGGCAGAGTCATTAGATCATTTATTTTGTTATTGTCGATATGTAGCTCGTTTTTGGTCACAGGTCCAGGAATGGTTGAAGAATTGCAACATTTGCCTATGCAGCAATACTGGGTGATTTTGAAAAGCCATAGTTAATCAATCAATCAATCAATCAATCAATAATATAATTATTAATTTATTAATTTACAATCTGTAGAAGCTATGAGAATAGAAAGGTTCAGTGCTTTTGTCAAGCATCACTGCACAGTTGAAAAATATATGGCAAATAGAAATCCCAAATGGATGGTGTTGAGAGAGAGATGGGAGGGGTTGAATGGAGCTGAAGGGTGGGACTAATAACAAGATAACCAATGTAAAATGTATATAGGTTCAGAAAGTTTGAAATAGCACAGTTACAAATAGAATTGGATGGACATCAGAAACAGAGGAAGGACTAAAGAAACAAAATATTGTAAAATAGATTGTCTGTAAAATGTGTATAAGATATAAACTGAAGGTAGAAGCTAGAGTGCTATTGTTTATTAGTTTACTCCAATTGGGGGAAGGGTGGTAGGGTTTGCAGGGAATAATAAAGGTATATTCTTTAAAAAAGTATGTATGTGTATATGTATGGATATATATTTACCCCCCAAAAAATATGTGGGATTGGAAATGATGCAGACAGTTACATTGATGGAAGCAACAATCTTTCAGCAGTATTAAGCTGATCCACCCCTTAACCAAGTACTTAAAAAAAAAATCTGCACGAACCCGAGCTAATAATTTGAATCAGCAATACACAAATTGGCTTAATTATTTATTTACTAAATACCTAAATCACACAGAATTACATTTATATACACAGGATAGATCACACATCGATTACTAATCATGTCATGAAAAGACCCTAGTGGGAAAACCCGATATGACGGCTGGTTACACAAAGGAAGGGTTGGGCTTGAATGAAAAGAAAAGACTGAGGGACAAAGGGATTGGGTCTATCGGACSTTGAGAAGCTATGCTACCATAAATACAGAATCTTATACATTCTAATAACCGCTCATTCGGAAAAGGAAAATGCAAGATATATAAACTCAGCAAAAAAAAACTTTTTCAGGACCCTGTCTTTCAAAGATAATTTGTAAAAATCCAAATAACTACACAGATATTCATTGTAAAGGGTTTAACTTATGGCTGCAGGGGCAGTATTGAGTAGCTTGGATGAAAGGTGCACAGAGGTGCCCATAGTAACTGCCTGCTCCTCAGTCCCAGTTGCTAATATATGCATATTATTATTCGTATTGGATAGAAAACACTCTGAAGTTTCTAAAACTGTTTGAATGATGTCTGTGAGGTATAACAGAACTCATAAGGCAGGCCAAAAACCTGAGAAAAAATCCAAACAGGAAGTGGGAATTCTGAGGTTGGTCGATTTTCAACACAGCCCCTATTGAAGACACAGTGGGATATGGATGAGTTTGCACTTCCTACGGCTTCCACTAGATGTCAACAGTCTGTAGAACCTTGTCTGATGCCTCTACTGTGAAGTGGGGCCGAAGGAGACAGAAAATAGTCAGGTCTACCATGACCTGGCCATTTTCTGACCATGCGCGTACACATGAGGGAGCTCTGTTCCATCGCACATCTGAAGTCAATGTAATTCTCCGGTTGTAACTTTATTGAATATTTATGTTAAAAACATTCTAAAGATTGATTCA
This sequence comes from Salvelinus sp. IW2-2015, assembly GCF_002910315.2. Taxonomy (NCBI): domain Eukaryota; kingdom Metazoa; phylum Chordata; class Actinopteri; order Salmoniformes; family Salmonidae; genus Salvelinus; species Salvelinus sp. IW2-2015. Next base: position 24,624,375 of record NC_036872.1, on the reverse strand, counting down.
GTACATCGTTTGACATGTTTCTACTGACTGTTACAGAACTTTTGACATTTCGTCTGCTTTTAGTGAACGCGCTTCCTGACTTTGGATTTGTTTACCAAACACGCTAACAAAAATAGCTATTTGGACATAAATGATAGACATTACCGAACAAAACAAAAATTTCTTGTGGGAGTCCTGGGAGTGCATTCCGACGAAGATCAGCAAAGGTAAGTGAAGATTTATAATGCTTTTTATGAGTTTTGTTGACTGCACAATTTGGCGGGTAACTGTATMGCTTCCTTTTGTGGCTGAACGCTGGTTCTCAGATTATTGAATATTGTGCTTTTGCCGTAAAGCTTTTTGAAATCTGACACAGCGGTTGCATTAAGAACAAGTGTATCTTTAATTCTATGTAAAACATGTATCTTTCATCAAAGTTTATGATGAGTATTTATGTTATTTGACGTGGCTCTCTGCAATTTCTCC
>NC_036872.1:24621600-24623374 GCF_002910315.2 Salvelinus sp. IW2-2015 | reverse complement strand
ACACTAAAGAGGCCTTTCTACTGACACTGAAAAACACCAAAAGAAAGATGCCCAGGGTCCCTGCCCATCTGCGTGAACGTGCCTTAGGCATGCTGCAAGGAGGCATGAGGACTGCAGATGTGGCCAGGGCAATAAATTGCAATGTCTGTACTGTGAGACGCCTAAGACAGCGCTACAGGGAGACAGGACAGACAGCTGATCATCCTCGCAGTGGCAGACCACGTGTAACAACACCTGCACAGGATCAGTACATCCGAACATCACACCTGCGGTACAAGTACAGGATGGCAACAACTGCCCGAGCTACACCAGGAACGCACAATCCCTCCATCAGTGCTCAGACTGTCCGCAATAGGCTGAGAGAGGCTGGACTGAGGGCTTGTGTAGGCCTGTTGTAAGGCAGGTCCTCACCAGACATCACTGGCAACAACGTCGCCTCTGGGCACAAACCCACCGTCGCTGGACCAGACAGGACTGGCAAAAAGTTGTCTTCACTGACGTGTCGCGGTTTTGTCTCACCAGGGGTGATGGTCGGATCCGCGTTTATCGTTGAAGGAATGAGCGTTACACCGAGGCCTGTACTCTTGATGGTGATTGATTTGGAGGTTCAGGGTCCGTCATGGTCTGGGGCGGTGTGTCTTAGCATCATTGGACTGAGCTTGTTGTCATTGCAGGCAATCTCAACGCTGTGGGTTACAGGGAAGACATCCTCCTCCCTCATGTGATACCCTTCCTGCAGTCTAGGAGGTATCACTTCTTCTTTAGTGAATAACTGTTCAAAGTTCATACCAAGTTGCCGTAATCAGCTCACGCTGTATTCTGGCTGGTCTAGGTGAAATTCACCATTCCAGCGTGGTGATCGTCACCTCCACGTTGAAATTCACCCTTTTAAACATTTGGACACCAGTCCTCACGTCGCCGGGAACTAAGTTGACTTCCGTCAACAGGCTTTTGTACTGTGGGAGAGAAGGGCGTTTTTCATAGTTCTCAACCAATGTCTGTTCACTTGGGGGTGGCCACTGAGTGAGCATAGTTTACTTACGTAAACAATTCTCTCATTTAGAAGCTAAAATGACATCTTGTCACAGTTTCATATTTAAACCTTTTAAATTGCACAACAATTCCATGTGAATCTGATAACTAGAATGTGTAGACTTTCCAAGATAAAATTTGTTGTCCTATCATCAGATATAATGTCCCAGACACCAACTGATCTGATATCATATTCTTTAACTTCTTGCTGCACGGATCCCTTTAGCGGGATCATTTTCGTAAACAACCGCTGAATTGCAGAGCGCCAAATTTAAAATAAAATAAAAAATATATATTTATAATCGTGAAATCACAAGTGAAATATACCAAAACACAGCTTGTTGTTAATCCACCTATCGTGTCAGATTTTGAAAATATGCTTTACAGCGAAAGCAATCCAAGCGTTTGTGAGTTTATCAATCACTAGACAAAACAGTACGAACAGCTAGCCTCAAATTAGCTTGGTCACGAAAGTCAGAAAAGCAATAAAATTAATCGCTTACCTTTGATAATCTTCGGATGTTTGCACTCACGAGACTCCCAGTTACACAATAAATGTTATTTTTGTTCGATAAAGATTAGTTTTATAACCAAAAACCACCATATGGTTTGCACGTTATGTTCAGAAAACCACAGGCTCGTTCCGGTCCTGAAAGGCAGACGAAAATTCCAAAAAGTTTCCTTTTTGTATAATCAATCCTCAGGTTGTTTTTAACATACATAATCGATAATATTTCAACCG
>NC_036872.1:24573392-24621595 GCF_002910315.2 Salvelinus sp. IW2-2015 | reverse complement strand
TAACATACATAATCGATAATATTTCAACCGGACGGTAACCTATTCAATACTACAGAGAAAGAAAATGTRGAGCTACATCTGTCGCGTGCAGGAACTAATCAAAGGACACCTGACGCATTTTTCAAAATAAAAGCTTGAAACTATGTCTAAAGCCTGGTCACAGCCTGAGGAAGCCACTGGAAAAGGAATCTGGTTGATACCCCTTTAAATGGAGGCGGGGCAGGCAACGGAACAGGGATGTTTCCAAATAAAAGGCACTTCCGGGTTGGATTTCCTCAGGTTTTTGCCTGCAAAATCAGTTCTGTTATACTCACAGACAATATTTTGACAGTTTTGGAAACTTTAGAGTGTTTTCTATCCTAATCTAATCTATATATGCATATTCTAGCATCTGGACCTGAGAAATAGTCCGTTTACCTTGGGAACGTTATTTTTCAAAACATAAAAATTCTGCCCCCTAGCTGAAAGAAGTTAACTTCTTATGGCTGGGGGCAGTATTGAGTAGCTTGGATGAATAAGGTGCCCAGAGTAAACTGCCTGCTACTCAGTCCCAGAAGCCAAGATATGCATATCATTAGTAGATTTGGAAAGAAAACACTCTGAAATTTCTAAAACTGTTTGAATGATGTCTGTGAGTATAACAGAACTCATATGGCAGGCAAAAACCTGAGAAAGGTTTTGCCTATCCAATATACAGTGTCTATGGGGTCATATTGCACTTCCTAAGGCTTCCACTAGATGTCAACAGTCTTTAGAACCTTGTTTGATGCTTCTACTGTGAAGGAGGGGGGAATAAGATCTGATTGAGTCAGGGGTCTGGCAGAGGGCCACGAGCTCACTCAGGCGCGCCCCCGTGAGAGGTAGCTGCGTTCCTTCTCCTTTCTAAAGACAGGAATTCTCTGGTTGAAACATTATTGAAGATTTATGTTAAAAACATTCTAAAGATTGATACTATACATCGTTTGACATGTTTCTACGAACTGTAATGGAATTTTTGACTTTTCGTCTGGACTAAGTGTGCCTGCGCGTCGTGAATTTGGATTTTTGAACTAAACGTGCGAACAAAAAGGAGGTATTTTGACATAAATTATGGACTTTATCGAACAAGACAAACATTTATTGTGGAACTGCGATTCCTGGGAGTGCATTCTGATGAAGATCATCAAAGGTAAGTGAATATTTATAATGCTATTTCTGACTTCTGTTGACTCCACAACATGGCGGGTACCTGTATGGCTTGTTTTTGTGTCTGAGTGCCGTACTCAGAGTATTGCATGGTGTGCTTTTTCCGTAAAGCTTTTTTTTAATCTGACACAGTGGTTGCATTAACAAAGGGCTTTCCAAGAGTCCATTCTGTAGAGTGGAGAGAAAAGAGGGAAAGGTATTTATGGGGGGGGGGGGTCATAAACCTCACCCAACAGGGCAACGTCATAACAATGTTTAGATGTTATACCTTCTAAGCCTGCATGGTGCGACTCTAATGATGTTTTGAAAAAAGACATGAGCTCTGATTTGTTTTTTTGCGCAGGCTGTACACACTTCATCAGTCTCTCATTCACAATTTGACAAGCATTTGATAATGCCTCAAATTTCCTGGCTGCATCCCCTTTGTGTGGCCGTAATGCCCACAAAAGAAATCTGTGCCTGTTGTGCCCTTGGGCTGAAAATAATTATGATTCCCTTCTCCCGGCTGCGTGCCGAAGCATCTCACTCGTATGGCTCTCAATCACGTGGTACATGTCTTTCTCACAGGCTACAAGTGAAGACAGACACATCGGGGACGGAACTATGCGCGTCCTTATCCAATTCCGAGGCACATATTGGAAGAACTGTCCACATTTACTTTTTGTCAACCAACAAGATGAGTAGGCCTAACGAACAGCAAAAGCACTAGTCTATGTCAATATACTATCCCCATAGTACAAAAGTTCACCTATTCTGTGCAATAAATAAATATTCCAAACATAGCTCGGGACAGTTGTGGAATGCCATAGATCCCAAATTAACTTCTACCGAGTCAGAAACCCGGATCCGGGAGCACCCCCCACCCCCCACCAGTAAAAAAGCTGAATAGCATAGCTAGCATAGCGTCACAAGTAAATAGTAGCATCTAAATATCATTAAATCACAAGTCCAAGACACCAGATGAAAGATACAGATCTTGTGAATAAAGCCACCATTTCAGATTTTTAAAATGTTTTACAGGGAAGACACTATGTAAATCTATTAGCTAACCACGTTAGCAAAAGACACCACTTTTCTAACTCCATCAGTTTCTTACTCCATCAGGTGCTATCACCAATTCGGCCAAATAAAGATATTGATAGCCACTAACCAAGAAAAAACCTCATCAGATGACAGTCTGATAACCTATCCTATACAATAAATATGTTTTGTTAGAAAAATGTGCATATTTCAGGTAGAAATCATAGTTTACAATTGCACCCACCATCACAACTCGACTAGAATAAATACAGAGAGCAACGTGTATTACCTAATTACTAATCATAAAACATTTCTTAAAAATACACAGCTCACAGCAATGGAAAGACACAGATCTTGTGAATTCAGACAATATTTCAGATGTTCTAAGTGTTTTACAGCGAAAACACAATAAATCGTTATATTAGCATACCACATGTGCAAACGTTACCCGAGCATTGATACAAGCCAAAGAGAGCGATAACGTAATCATCGCCAAAATGTATTTAATTTTTTCACCACCTTCTCAGAATTCTTCCGATGACACTCCTGTAACTCATATTACAACATACATATAGAGTTTGTTCGAAAAATGTGCATATTTAGCCACAAAAAAACGTGGTTGTAACATGACAATACTAGCAACTAGCCTGAAAATGTCGGGCTCCATTTGGACAGTGATCTGGCGTAATGAATAACTAATCGTAAACTTGACTAAAAAATATTGGGTGGACAGCAATCGAAAGACAAATTAGTTCTTAATGCAATCGCTGAATTACATTTCTAAATTATCCTTACTGTGCAATACAGGGTTCGCCAAGCGAAGCTATACCAAAAAAAATGGCGGAATATGCGTATAACATTTTTCGACAGAACAACGATTTATCATCTTAAATATTTCTTACTGTGAGGTGATCTTCCATCAGAATCTTGGGCAATGTATCCTTTCTTGGGTCTAATCTTCTTTTGGTCGAAAGATGTCCTCTTGTCCGTCGAAATGCCCACTAACGTTCGACCGGGACCCCGAAACGTGCCCGGCGCTTCAAAGTGCATCACAAAGCAATGCCTCAAAATCGCACTAAACGGATATAAATTGCTATAAAACGGTTTTAATTAACTACCTTATGATGTTTTTAACACCTATAACGAGTAAAAACATGACCCGCGATATATAAGTGGCTAAACCAACTTGAAAAGAGAGCCAGTCCGACGTCCATCTTGCGTCAGGCGCAGCAGGAAAAGAACGGTACATCCGGTCTTTCGCGTTTTATACAGGCCCTGATTGCGCAATCGACTCCATTCAAATTGTCACTTCTTACTGACATCTAGAGGAAGGCATGGGCAGTGTTTGTATCCTCATAGGATTTACAGGGACTTTAAAACTGACCTGGGACCAGAGGCCAAAATTTCTGAAATCTCACTCCATATCAGGAAAAGTGCTGTAGAATGAGTTCTGTTTCACTCAGAGACATAATTCAAACGGCTATAGAAKCTAGAGAGTGTATTCTATCCAATAATAACAATAATATGCATATTGTACGAGCAAGAATTGAGTATGAGGCAGTTTAATTTGGAGACGATAAATGCTAACGTTGAAACAGCACCCCCTATATTGAGAAAAGGTTAATACAACTACTAGCATCAAAAAAACAGTTTTAAGCAATGAGCCTGACGAAACAGATGAGAACATTTAGCTTAAAATGTTGATAAACTATTAGGCTATTTCTTCACATTATAAGCGCAGCAATGCGCAAATGGCAGTAGGCTATAAGCGCAAATTTTCCATTAGCAGGAAAACACCATTCTCAAAAGTGACCACAGATGCGATGATGCATTAAATTATTTTATTATAAAGGTGAATTATTATGGTGAAAAATGATCTTCCCCCAAACTTGACACTCACGCACTGCATATGTTTGCCAGTTAGGCTCTACACCTGTTGTAAAGCAGATAAATGTGCTTCATTTTAAGAAGTTATTTGGCCACTTTAGTTGTGATACAAACCTTATCAAAACATATAGGCCTATGGGCTAGATGAGGTGTGTGACAATGATTTGAAAAAGTCGCAAAAAAAGCATGCACTGTTTGCCTTAACCTGGGCATCATTCACAAGTGATAATATATCATATAATATTGTCACCCATCACACTATTCTTGATTTAATCTTGTCTTTACATATTTTAAATAATATATGTGTGGAATTAGTTTTGATTTAGAATGGACCATTATCATGCACCTGTCTTGAAATGGGGCATCGGGAAAAATACGTTTCATCTATGCACTTAAATAGCAAATGGAGGACACTTTTCCCGTGGTTAATTTTCACACCAGTCAGGTAGGCTATACTCCTGTTGTAAAGAGAAACAATGTGCTAAATATTAGGAAAGTTGAGAAATAAATATAGTAAGCCTAGCCTGTAGAAAGCTGATGGGGGGATCCTCTTTTTAATAGAGGCCATCACTATGTTTTCTCGCGCAATTGCATAGCCTATAGAAATGTTGCTCAACATGAGCTCATGGCCTCTCGAAGTGTTTGATTACATTTTTGATTACATTTGCATTGATGTCAGAGTGATTTAGAGGGACAGTGGAGTGCCGAGTACCAGGCAGTTAGCAAGTTTGGTGGGCTACTAATGACCATCAGAGCTTGGAGAAGCCTAATTACACCGGTGGAATTTGACTGCCGTCATGACTCGTGACCGCCGTTGTGGCAGTAATACGGTCACCGTAACAGCCCTAGTTGTTACTGAGTGTGCGCGCATGTGACTTTTCTCTCTGCTGTGTGTGTGTGCGTGCGTGCGTAGGAGATGTGTGACACGGGGAGGTGTCGTGTGGATGGAGGGCGCCCTCTACAAGATCTCCTGCTCCCTACCATTCTACACAACAGGTGTGTGCCTGCGCATGCATCACATCTTATCTCAATCTTTGCTGTTCAGTCCTTACTTCTTATGAAACTCAAAGGAGGAGAGAGGACGATGGGAAAAGGAGAGAGAGTTGAAAGGGGGTATCAGCAGTGGGGACTGAAGATGGATGGAGAAAGAGTTTGTTGAGTCAATCTGTCTGGCTTTACTTGGTTTATTAGGTCTGTTTAAAGTCTCTATTGTTCACAGCTCAAATAGTAAACACACAGCAGTGAACAGGAGAGCTGGCCAAACCAACCTGCTGGGATATACACACACTTTTGATCTGACTCACACAAACACACTCATTCAAAGTGCCTAACTGATGCTCACACACCCTGCAGTCTCTACTCTCTATGCTTCCTGTTGTCTATCTGGCATCGCTAATTGAGTTCATTTTCTGTTTTGAAGGAGCTGATTTAGTGAAAGGTCTTCAGGCTGATATGTTTGTGTGCGCCCTTGCCCTTCCTCCAGGTCTGATGCGATATTTGGCCAGAGGATGATGTCATGGATCCTGCCCCCTCGTTATTTGCCTGAGCTCTGCCAATCAGAGAGAGACCTCAGCATTGCCCTCACCCTGCACCTCACCTACTGTGAGTTACACACACACACACACACACACACAGAGATACATACATAAGCGCGCGCGCACACACCCCCATCCTGCCCTTCATCTACTGTGAGTCTATTGCCGTCCTAAATCAACCCCTAGTCCTAACCCCTAGACTCTTCTTGAGTTCCCCCTTGTACATCAGAAAGGACCAGATCAGCTATACAGTACTAGGCTGTGGAGTTTCCATAATATCTTTGACATACTACATCACTGTCCAACCCCCCTCTCTCTCACACCCTCTGTCTCTTCATCTCTTTGACATGTCATAATGCCAGTTCCAGTCTATATAACATGTAATATACCTGGTGTTTTTCCTCTTTTTAGCCACTATGTCCTGCATGGCTGTGATGTCCACTAGCCTGGTTTCCTGTCTTCTACTGCACAAACACCGCAAGGTACGGTGTGTGTGTGTTAGAGTGAACTATTCTCCTGCCAGTCTTGTGGTGATGTCACAGAGAACACACCATCTATAACCATAAACTCAGCCTGGGGGGTTAAGTACTGGAGTCCCGTGTTTTTCTGCTTTGCTGCTTATTGTTTCTGTGTATAGACGTTATTAGAGACGCTGACTTTCTGCTCTCAAAGGGGCAAAGCCCTGTTCTTTCATTTTATTGGTCATTAGGTCGTCTGCTCAGCTCACCTAATTTTCTCTCTCTCCACCCCCTCCCTCCATCCAGGGTGTATGTCTGTCTGTGTTGTGTCGTGACGTGGCCTGGCTGCTGGAGGAGATCTTGTTCAGAAACAGAGATGTGGGCTTTGGGGGGAGTCTGGTTGGGGTGGTCTACCACTCCCTCACCCTCCTCACCCCTCACCTCACCCTCGCTGCCCATCCCAAAGACAGGTAGGTAGGTGTGTGTGTGTGTGTGTGTGACGGAGAGGGAATGACAACCATTTCTCTCCCTCCCTTCCAGGTCTGATCCCCTCATCGCTCCCCACCCCTCTCTCTCCGCCACTCTCTCTCTTTCCCGCCATTCCCAGATACTCACACACACCTTCCTCCATGAGGCCGTCGGAGGTACGTGTGTGCAAATTCATTACCACATTCACAATCTTCATTGATTAGTTGCATTATTTATGACTCTTTTTTCCCCCTACAATTGACAATGTGTGTGCAGCGTGTGCGGTGTCGGCAATGCTGTGTGAGGTGGCAGGCTGCGGGAGCAGGATCAGGGGTGAAGAGATTAAAGGTGACGAGGTCAGAGGGGAGATGGAGTTTGACGTGGCACTGTGTCAAGATGAACTGACTGAGAGAGCCCTGCAACTCACACACTTACTGCCCCCGGGGTATATACCTGTGAGTACGTACACACACAATACCCCCCGGGGTATATACCTGTGAATATACACACACACACTGACCCAGTGGTATATACCTGTGAATACACACCCACACACACACTGCTCCAGGGGTATATACCTGTGAATAGTACACATTCACACACACATACCTACTGTGCCTGGAAAAACTATACTAGACACACACACACACTGGACTGGCTGGGTGTGTGTGTATCTTATTCAATGAATGTTTAATGGAGCAGCACAGCCATTCATCTAGCTCTGAGAGTGCGAGAGATTGTGTATGGAGTGTGTGCTCTCGAACTCTCTGTCCTCAAAGGCTTTTAATCAAAGACATAAATACTAGGCCTTTCTCTCTCTCGCTCCCTCCCTCTCTCCTTCTCGCTCCCTCCTTTGTTCTGATTGCATCAGTTTTTATTTCTGACTCACACTGTTTCCTCACCCCCCTACCCCTCTCTGTTTCCTCACCCCCCTACCCCTCTCTGTTTCCTCAGCCCCCCTACCCATCTCTGTTCCTCACCCCCCTACCCATCTGTTTCCTCACGCCCCCTACCCATCTGTTTCCTCACGCCCCCTACCATCTGTTTCTCACCCCCCTACCCCTCTGTGTTTCCTCACCCCCCTACCCCTCTCTGTGTTTCCTCACCCCCCTACCCCTCACACTGTTTCCTCACCCCCCTACCCCTCTGTGTTTCCTCCCCCCTACCCCTCTCTGTGTTTCCTCACCCCCCTACCCCTCACACTGTTTCCTCACCCCCCTACCCCTCTGTGTTTCTCACCCCCCCTACCCCTCTGTGTTTCCTCACCCCCCCACCCCTCTGTGTTTCCTCACCCCCCCTACCCCTCTCTGTGTTTCCTCACCCCCCCTACCCTCTGTGTTTCCTCACCCCCCTACCCCTCTGTGTTTCCTCACCCCCCTACCCCTCTGTGTTCCTCACCCCCCCACCCTCTGTGTTTCCTCACCCCCCTACCCCTCTCTGTGTTTCCTCACCCCCCCTACCCCTCACACTGTTTCCCCACCCCCCCTACCCATCTCTCGCTCTGTCTCCTCTCTAAACCAATTGTGTGCTACACCATCTCCTGCGGTCTCTGTTAGCTCTCTATATAGCTTGTAGATAGCTGATCTGTAGGTGATGTGTATGGGATATTGACTGATAACTGCCTGTCTGTCCACCAGTAGCAACGAAATATGCACAGATAATGCTCTGACTTGCCCCATTTTTCTGTCTCTCTTTCTTTCTCTATAGCCATGTCAGTCAGCTCATGGCTTTGCTCTGGATGCAGTGGACACACTGGTGCGCTGTGGCATCCTTGTGATGGAAGAGGTTAAAAGTGCATCACACACAAACGTATATTTCTCAACACACTTTCACCATTTCAACCCAGTGATTGGGCTTATGTCATTTATATTGTGTTTGTGTGTAGGTTCCTAGCGACACGCCGATCTGTGATTTCTGGAGGAAGCAGGGTGCTCTGACCTGGAGTGCTTCAGACGACCATTCTGACTGTGACTGTGAAGAAGGAGAGGCACGCTCCTTCAAGGTACACACACACAACTACTAATCAACACAACTCAGTGACTGAAATCTATCTCTCTCATTCTCTTTGTAGTTGAGCCAGCCCAGCCAGTGTCCAGAACTGCTTTTCTTCCTGTGCAGTCTGATGGCTGGCTACCTGAGGGCCCTGTGCTGGGCTACAGAGGGTTTAGACCTCCTAGACACTCCGCTACCAGGTGTGTGTGCGCGTGTGTGTGCGCGTGTGTGTGTGTGCGTGGAACTCCTCTGAGTAGCTGTGTGTGTGTCTCACCCTGCAGAGGCTGTGTGTTTGGGCCAGATACACTCCCACCTGTGTGACACCGCCCAGAGGGACAGGGGACACTATGGTGAGACTGGAATTACACAATGACATACACACAGAATGCTAATACCCATACTTCAAACATTTGCCTAATGAAAATCTACTTTCTTTAATAACCAGCTTTTTTGTCTGGAGGTTACGCACATGACTCACCTTTCACAATCACTGGTTTGTTGTGTGTGTGTGTGTCACAGAGAGCTGCTCAGAGGAGGTGGCACGTGTGACAGTCAGGACGCTGACAGACCTGGGGGTGAGAAACAGTCACTCTGTGTGTGACTAACATTTTATCAGTGACTCACTGGTCCTTGCACGTGTATCTAAATAGTGTCTGTGTGTCAGGTGCTGGTTGAGGATCAGCAGAGAGGATGTGTGTTCCTGGGAGTCAGTCCACTCTTCCAACAGACAGACAACAGACAGAAACTCCACAGCTTTGTATCCCAGTTCCTCTATGACTAATACACACACACACACCACAAGAGAAAGACCAAGCAGTGAATGAGAGTAAAGTCTATATAGTGAAGCTCTATAATGTTTAGCCTGCTCTTATTGACTTTCATGTGTTTACATGATCAAGTCGTTGGAATTAAGTTCACATTTTACTGTTCTCCTCATCAGGCAATTTTTTTGTTTAATCTCAATGCGTGTTTCAGTTTAGTAAAAGACTTTGCATGAGTCTATAATGGACCGGAACATTGGGTCTTGTTTCAGTTTAGTAAAATACTTTGCATGAGTCTATAATGGACCGGAACATTGGGTCTTGTTTCAGTTTAGATGTTGCCTTTGGCCAAGGATGTATAGTGATGACTTGGCTTGGAACCGTTTTGGACACACCAGAGAAATTGAGAGAAGATGTGTGTTTCTAGTGTTAATGATGTAGAATAGCATCATATATGATGCTCTTTGTTACGTTGATGTTATTAAACCTAGAAATGTTTTTATTTTCTGAATCCATCATTGCTCTGCTTTCACAAACCTGAAGCATCACACTCCATTAGAAGTGATAAGGGTCATAATGATTGAGAACAATCCCTATAAAACTAATGTGTGGCCAGCCATTCAGTTTATTGTTTGCCAAGTGTTCACATAATTAATAATGGTTTATGGACTAGAGGTCAGTTTAGATTCGAACTCTTGAGTCTTATCAAGTCTAGGCAGTATATTTCTATCATGCCTGTTCTTGGCAGTCTATATCTATAACTGTTCTAGGCCAGGGCTCTCCAACCCTATTTCTGGAGAGCTACCATCGTATAGGTTTTTACTCCAACCCTAATCAAGCAAACAGATATAATAAATTAAACTAAATCATTTCAAACCTTGCTTACATTTGTATATGATCACTGTTATGCATGGAAATACTTTGGAACAGATTTCCCAAAATGTTAATGTTTTTTATGTCCACTGAAAATTGAAAACTTATACAGTACCAGTCAAGTTTGGACACCTACTCATTCAAGGGTTATTCATTATTTTTTACTATTTTCTACATTGTAGAATAATAGTGAAGACATCAACTATGAAATAACACATGGAATCATGTAGTAACCAAAAAAGTATTAAACAAATCAAAATATATTTTATAGATTCTTAAAAGTAGCCACCCTTTGCCTTGATGACAGCTTTGCACACTCTTGGCATTCTCAACCAGCTTCATGAGGTAGTCACCTGGAATGCATTTCATTTAACAGGTCTGCCTTAAGTTCATTTGTGGAATTTCTTTCCTTAATGCATTTGAGCCAGTCAGTTGTGTTGTGACACAGAAGATGGCCCTATTTGGTAAAAGACCAAGTCTATATTATGGCAAGAACAGCTCAAATAAGCGAAGAGAAACAACAGTCCATCATTACTTTAAGACATGAAGGTCAGTCAGTACGGAAAATTTCAAGAACTTTGAAAGTTTCTTCAAGTGCAGTTGCAAAAACCATCAAGCTCTATAATGAAACTGGCTCTCATGAGGACCGCCACAGGAAAGGAAGACCCAGAGTTATCTCTGCTGCAGAGGAGAAGTTCATTAGAGTTAACTGCACCTCAGATTGCAGCCCAAATAAATGCTTCACAGAGTTCAAATAACAGACAACTCAACATCAACTGTTCAGAGGAGACTGCATGAATCAGGCCTTCATGGTCAAATTGCAGCAAATAAACCACTACTAAAGGACACCAATAAGAAGAAGAGACTTGATTGGGCAAAGAAACACAACCAATGGACATTAGATCAGTGGAAACCTATTCTTTCGTCTGATGAGTCCAAATTTGAGATTTTTGGTTCCAACCGTCATGTCTTTGTGAGACTCAGAGTAAGTAAACGGATTATCTCCGCATGTGTGGTTCTCACCGTGAAGCATGGAGGAGGTGGTGTCGGGGTGCTTTGCTGGTGACACTGTCAGTGATTTATTTAGAATTCAAGGCACACTTAACCAGCATGGCTATCACAACATTCTGCAGCGACACGCCATCACATCTGGGTTGGGCTTAGTGGGACCATCATTTGTTTTTCAACAGGACAATGACCCAACACACCTCCAGGTTGTGTAAGGGCTATTTGACCAAGAAGAAGATTGATGGAATTCTGCATCAGATGACCTGGCCTCCACAATCACCCAATCTCAACCCAATTGAGATGGTTTGGGATGAGTTGGACCGCAGAGTGAAGAAAAAGCAGCTAACAAGTGCTCAGCATGTGTGGGAACTGCTTCAAGACTGTTCCAGGTGAAGCTGGTTGAGCGAAAGCTTTGCACACTCTTGGCAATCAAGGCAAAGGGTGGCTATTTGAAGAATCTAAAATATATTTACATTTAACACTTTTTTGGTTACTACATGATTCCATTTGTTATTTCTTTTTTTTTCTTACCGTTATTTTACCAGGTAAGTTGACTGAGAACACGTTCTCATTTGCAGCAACGACCTGGGGAATAGTTACAGGGGAGAGGAGGGGGATGAATGAGCCAATTGTAAACTGGGGATTATTAGGTGACCGTGATGGTTGAGGGCCAGATTGGGAATTTAGCCAGGACACCGGGGTTAACACCCCTTCATAGTTTTGATGTCTTCACTATTATTCTACAATGTAGACAATGGTAAAAATAAAGAAAAACCCTTGAATGAGTATGTGTGTTCAAACGTTTGACTGATAATAAATATATATATAATATATTTCTAACATTGCTGTTCTAGACAGTATATTTTATATCTGTCTTGATGTGCTGAATCAGAGCCCAGGAGAGCATGAACAACCAGGGGATGGGGGGGAGGTCTCTGAATAACAAAGAGATAGCAATCAATACTTAACCTGGGAGAAGAGTGGCTGGACAGAACAAAAACATGGGAAGATGAGTTGAGGTCAAATAATTCACCCTTACATACTGTAGAAGACAATATGTGCAAGAAACATTTGAACAGATGGAAATAAGTAAAATCAGTTATCTTGTAAGGCAACAATATAGCATGCAGACTATTTCAAGAGATGGCAGAGATAAGATACCGTTGTCTGAATGTCAGAGGACATCTTATGACACACTACTGCCACCTTGTGTTGGTCTGAACAAATGGCAGCATTTGAAATCGGAGATGTGTGACAGACTGGCTGTGCATTTTACCTCTGTTGTCCTTGAATAATCAATAGCCTTCAGCTCTCTCTTTCGGTCTCACACTTTGCATTTAGATTAAGTGGGGTGTGTTTGATCTCTGGGGTGTGTTTGACACAGTAAACACTTGTGTTTGTGTAAGTGCTACAGGAGAGGCCACTGTCTGTTGGTGAGACTAACCAGGCATAATGTAACTGCCAGACAAAACATTTCCAATACAGAATTTGTATCTACCGTAAAGCATTGAGCTGCAGTGGACCCAGATATGTATTATTTCCAAGGTCATACATATGTCTGATTGAATCATGGAGACCAAAGCCACCATCTCCATGCAGAGCAGATGAGCTTCCCACAACAGCTGACTCCGAGCAATGCCTTTCCAGTTGCCACACTGTCACACTGCCTCATGGTAAGCAGCTGCTATTCCTGCACACACATCTAACCTCATACACTCAGTTATCCGTTCATTAGGTACACCACCCCATTCATGAAAATGGTTCACACCTACAGTGAATCATGTGACTGTGTCTTGCTATATAAAGTAGAATCCATGCCCTGAAGAATTCTGTCTGTTCTGGAGGCAAAGGGGGGTTCAACCCGGTACTGCACTGATCAAAAATATAACGTGACATATAAAGTGTTGGTCCCATGTTTCATGAGTTGAAATAAAAGATCCCAGAAATGTTCCATAAGCACAAAAAGTGTATATCTCAAGTTTTGTGCACAAATTTGTTTTCCTCCCTGTTAGTGAGCATTTCTCCTTTGCCAAGATTATCCATCCACCTGATAGGTGCGGCATGTCAATAAGCTGAATGAACAGCATTATCATTACACAGGGGCACTTTGTGCTGGGGACAATAAAAGGCCACTAAAATGTGCAGTCACACAACACAATGCCACAGATGTCTCAAGTTTTGTGGGGGCATGCTAACTGCAGGAATGTCCACCAGTGCTGTTTCTAGAAAATTAAATGTGCATTTTTATACCATAAGCCACCTCTAACGCCGTTTTAGAGAATTTGGCAGTATGTCCAACAGGCCTCACAACCGCAGACCACGTATTAACACGCCAGCCGAGGGCCTCCACTTCTGGCTTCTTCACCTGCTGTATCATCTGAGACCAGCCACCCGGACAGCTGATGAAACTGGGGGTTTGCGCAACCGAAGAATTTCTGCACAAACTGTCAGAAACCTTCTCAGGTAAGCTCATCTGTGTACTTGTCGTCCTCACCAGGGTCTTGACCTGACTGCAGTTTGGCGTCATAACTGACTTCAGTGGGCAAATGCTCACCTTCAATTGCCACTGACACGCTGGAGAAGTGTGCTCTTCACGAATGAATCTCAGTTTTGACTGTACCGGGCAGATGACAGACAGCATGCCAAGTCAAATCAAATTGTATTTGTCATACACGTGTTTAGCAGATTTTATAAACGGGTGTAGCGAAAAAATGCTTGTGTTTCTAGCTCTAACAGTGCAGTAATATCTAACAATTTCACAACAATACACACATCTAAAGTCAAGGAATGGAATTAAGAATATATAAGTATTTGGGCGAGCAATATCAGAGCGAAATAGACTAAGATACAGTAGAATGGGATAGAATACAATATATACATATGAGATGGGTAATGCAAAATATGTAAACATTAATAAAGTCACTGGTGTTCCATTTATTAAAGTGGCCAGGGATTCCAAGTCTGTAAACTCAGCAAAAAAAGAAACGTCCTCTGTCAACTGCGTTTATTTTCAGCAAACTTAACATGTGTAAATAGTTGTATGAACCCCTCCGATCCAACAGGCCCCAGACGTGCTCAATGGGATTGACATCCGTGCTCTTCGCTGGCCAATGGCAGGACACTAGCATTCCTGTCTTGCAGGAAATCACGCACAGAACAAGCAGTATGGCTGGTGGCATTGTTATGTTGGAGGGTCATGTCAGGATGAGCCTGCAGGAAGGGTACTACATGAGGGAGGAGGATGTCTTCCCTATAACGCACAGCGTTAAGATTTCCTGCAATGACAACAAGCTCAGTCTGATGCTATGACACACCGCCCCAGACCATGATGGACCCTCAGGCCTCGGTGTAACGCTCATTCCTTCAACGATAAACGCGAATCCGACTATCACCCCTGGTGAGACAAAACCTTAACTCGTCAGTGAAGAGCACTTTTTGACAGTCCTGTCTGGTCCAGCGACGGTGAGTTTGTGCCCATAGGTGAAGTTGTTGCCGGTGATGTCTGGTGAGGACCTGCCTACAAGTCCTCAGTCCAGCCTCCCTCAGCCTATTGCGGACAATCTGAGCACTGATGGAGGGATTGTGCGTTCCTGGTGTAATTCGGGCAGTTGTTGTTGCCATCCTGGTCTGCCACTGCGAGCACGATCAGCTGTCCGTCCTGTCTCCCTGTAGCGCTGTCTTAGGCGTCTCACAGTACGGACATTTCAATTTATTGCCCTGGCCACATCTGCAGTCCTCATGCCTCTGCAGCATGCCTAAGGCACGATCCCGCAGATGAGCAGGGACTCTGGGCATCTTTCTTTTGGTGTTTTTCAGTGTCCGTAGAAAGGCCTCTTTAGTGTCCTAAGTTTTCAGAACTGTGACCTTAGTAGGCAATTATCTGCAAGCTGTTAGTGTCTTAACAACAGTTCCACAGGTGCATGTTCATTAATTGTTTATGGTTCATTTAACAAACATGGGAAACCGTGTATAAACCCTTTACAATGAACATCTGTGAAGTTTTTAACGAATTATCTTTGAAGACAGGGTCCTGAAAAAGGGACGTACATTTTTTGCTGAGTTTATATAGAGCAGCAGCCTCTGTGCTAGTGATGGCTATTTAACAGTCTGATGGCCTTGAGATAAAAGCTGTTTTTCAGTCTCTCGGTCCCAGCTTTGACGCACCTGTACTGATCTCGCCTTCTGGATGACAGTGGGGTGAACAGCCAGTGGCTCGGGTGGTTGTTGTCCTTGATCTTTTGGGCCTTCCTTTGACATCGGGTGTTGTAGGTGTCCTGGAGGGTTCATGTGTGGGCAAGCGGTTTGCTGATGTCAACGTTGTGAACAGAGGGGTGGTGGTGAGGTTATGGTTTGGGCAGGCATAAGCTGCGGGCAACAAACATTTTATCGATGGCAATTTTTGAATGCATAGAGATACTGTGACGAGATCCTGAGGACCATTGTCGTGCCATTCATCTGTCGCCATCACCTCATGTTTCAACATGACAATGCACGGTCACAAGGAGCTGTACACAATTCCTGGAAGCAGAAAATGTCCCAATTCTTCCATGGCCTGCATACTCACCAGACATGTCACCCATTGAGTATGTTTGGGATGCTCTGGATCGACTTGTACGACAGCGTGTTCCAGTTCCTGCCAATATCCAGCAACTTCACACAGCCATTGAAGAGGAGTGGGACAACATTCCACAGGCCACAATCAACAGCCTGATCAACTCTATGCGAAGGAGTTGTGTTGTGCTGCATGAGGCAAATGGTGGTCACACTCGATACTGACTGGTTTTCTGTTCCATGCCCCTACCTTTTTTTTAAGGTATCTGTGACCAACAGTTGCCTATCTGTATTCCCAGTCATATGAAATCCATAAATTAGGGCCTAATGAATGTATTTCAATTAACTGATTTCCTTAAATGACTCCAAGATGGCGTAGCAGTGAAGACGTGTTTTTGTTCGTCCTCTCGTGTACTTTGTATTTTTCTTATTTTTTGTATATATTTCAATTTTATTTTCACTCTTTTCCATTTTAATTTCATTATACCTTCCGGTAACCTGCCTCACCCAATGTGATACGGAATCGCTATTATTTTTAATTTTAGAACACATTCTAGAACCACCAGAAGCTAACCAGAAGCTAACAAGCTAATTAGCTACAAGCTCTTTAGGCATTGTTAGCCAATGCTAGCGGCTTTTACCTTCTGCACAGATACCAGCCCTGTTTTTAGCCTGGATAATAACCTGTTTTTAGCCTGGATAATACTCGCCAATCTACCAGTACTGGACTGTCTCTCCACTACAACGCCGGTTTCCTGTTTCCTGCCGTAATCCCTGGACCACTACTTCTGATCTTCACAGCTAGCTAGTGGCTAACGGCCCTGCCACGAAGCTAGCACCAGTTAGCCGCGAGCCAGGCGCATCTCCAGGCTAGCAAACTAAATTCCACAATACCTCTTTCGCCTTCTGGCTTGGATCCTCTGTCGACGCGGCGCACCGCCGCACCACCACGACTGGTCTGCCGACGAATACTCCATCCGCTGTGCCTTCAACRGGCCTCCGTCGGAGCAGACGCTCCCACTAGCCCCGGGCTACTAACMTTAAACGCTGTGTGGCGACTACTCCGCTGCTTCCCTGTTCCATCTACTGCTGCCCCCTGGACACTATGATCACTTGGCTACATAGCTGATGCCTGCTGGACTGTCCATTAATCACGGCACTCCTTTCTGTTTATTTTATTTTTTATTTTTTTATCTGTCGGCCCCAGCCGCGAACTCAGGCTCTGGGTGTAGTTAATCCGACACCTCTCTGCGTAGTCATCGCCATTTTACCTGCTGTTAGCTGATTAGCTGCTGTTGTCTCACCTGTTGTCTTAGCTAGCTCTAACCAAACAATACCTGTTATTACTTTATGCCTCGCTGTATGTCTCTCTCGAATGTCAATATGCCTTGTATACTGTTGTTCAGGTTAGTTATCATTGTTTTAGTTTACAATGGAGCCCCTAGTTCCACTCTTCATACCTCTGACACCTCCTTTGTCCCACCACCCACTCATGCGGTGACCTCACCCATTGAGACCAGCATGTCCAGAGATACAATCTCTCTTATCATCACCCGGTGCCTGGGCTTACCTCCGCTGTACCCGCACCCCACCATACCCCTGTCTGTACATTATGCCCTGAATCTATTCTACCACGCCCAGAAATCTGCTCCTTTTAATCTTTGTCCCCAACGCTCTAGGCGACCAGTTTTGATAGCCTTTAGCCGTACCCTCATCCTACTCCTCCTCTGTTCCTCGGGTGATGTGGAGGTAAACCGAGGCCCTGCATGTCCCCAGGCACCCTCATTTGTTGACTTCTGTGATCGAAAAAGCCTTGGTTTCATGCATGTCAACATCAGAAGCCTCCTCCCTAAGTTTGTTTAACTCACTGCTTTAGCACACTCTGCCAACCCTGATGTCCTTGCCGTGTCTGAATCCTGGCTTAGGAAGGCCACCAAAAATTCTGAGATTTCCATACCCAACTATAACATTTTCCGTCAAGATAGAATTGCCAAAGGGGGAGGAGTTGCAATCTACTGCAGAGATAGCCTGCAAAGTAATGTCATACTTTCCAGGTCCATTCCCAAACAGTTGGAACTTCTAATTTWAAAAATMWATCTCTCCAGAAATAAYTCTCWCACTGTTGCCGRCTGCTACCGACCCCCCTCAGCTCCCAGCTGTGCCCTGGACACCATTTTGTGAATTGATCGCCCCCATCTAGCTTCAGAGTTTGTTCTGCTAGGTGGACCAAAACTGGGATATGCTCAATACCCCGGCAGTCCTACAATCTAAGCTAGATGCCCTCAATCTCACACAAATCATCAAGGAACCCACCAGGTACAACCCTAAATCCGTAAACATGGGCACCCTCATAGACTTATCCTGACCAACTTGCCCTCCAAATACACCTCTTCTGTCTTCAATCAAGATCTCAGCGATCACTGCCTCATTGCCTGTATCCGCTACGGGTCCGCGGTCAAACGACCACCCCTCATCACTGTCAAACGCTCCCTAAAACACTTCTGCGAGCAGGCCTTTCTAATTGACCTGGCCCGGGTATCCTGGAAGGATATTGACCTCATCCCGTCAGTTGAGGATGCCTGGTCATTCTTTAAAAGTAACTTCCTCACCATCTTAGATAAGCATGCCCCGTTCAAAAAACGCAGAACTAAGAACAGATATAGCCCTTGGTTCACTCCAGACCTGACTGCCCTCGACCAGCACAAAAACATCCTGTGGCGGACTGCAATATCATTGAATAGTCCCCGCGATATGCAACTGTTCAGGGAAGTCAGGAACCAATACACGCAGTCAGTCAGGAAAGCAAAGGCTAGCTTTTTCAAGCAGAAATTTGCATCCTGTAGCTCTAACTCCAAAAAGTTCTGGACACTGTAAAGTCCATGGAGAACAAGAGCACTTCCTCCCAGCTGCCCACTGCACTGAGGCTAGGTAACACGGTCACCACCGATAAATCCATGATAATCGAAAACTTCAACAAGCATTTCTCACCGGCTGGCCATGCCTTCCACCTGGCTACTCCAACCTCGGCCAACAGCTCCGCCCCCCCCCCCCAGCTACTCGCCAAGCGTCCCCTTTACCCAAATCCAGATAGCAGATGTCCTGAAAGAGCTGCAAAACCTGGACCCATACAAATCAGCTGGGCTTGACAATCTAGACCCTCTATTTCTGAAACTATCCGCCGCCATTGTCGCAACCCCTATTACCAGCCTGTTCAACCTGTCTTTCATATCGTCTGAGATCCCCAAGGATTGGAAAGCTGCCGCGGTCATCCCCCTCTTCAAAGGGGGAGACACCCTGGATCCAAACTGTTTACAGACCTATATCCATCCTGCCCTGCCTATCTAAGGTCTTCGAAAGCCAAGTTAATAAACAGATCACTGTCCATCTCGAATCCCATCGTACCTTCTCCGCTGTGCAATCCGGTTTCCGAGCCGGTCACGGGTGCACCTCAGCCACGCTCAAGGTACTAAACGATATCATAACCGCCATCGATAAAAGACAGTACTGTGCAGCCGTCTTCATCGACCTGGCCAAGGCTTTCGACTCTGACAATCACCATATTCTTATCGGCAGACTCAGTAGCCTCGGTTTTTCTYATGACTGCCTTGCCTGGTTCACCAACTACTTTGCAGACAGAGTTCAGTGTGTCAAATCGGAGGGCATGTTGTCCGGTCCTCTGGCAGTCTCTATGGGGGTACCACAGGGTTCAATTCTCGGGCCGACTCTTTTCTCTGTATATATCAATGATGTTGCTCTTGCTGCGGGCGATTCCCTGATCCACCTCTACGCAGCCAAACTCACCCTAGTAAAACTGACTATCCTACCGATCCTCGACTTCAGTGATGTCATCTACAAAATAGCTTCCAATACTCTACTCAGCAAACTAGATGCAGTTTATCATAGTYCCATCCGTTTTGTTACTAAAACACCTTATACCACCCACCACTGCGACCTGTATGCTCTAGTCGGCTGGCCCTCGCTACATATTCGTCGCCAGACCCACTGGCTCCAGGTCATCTATAAGTCCATGCTAGGTAAAGCTCCGCCTTATCTCAGTTCACTGGTCACGATATCAACACCCACCCGTAGCACGCGCTCCAGCAGGTATATCTCACTGATCATCCCAAAAGCCAACACCTCATTTGGCCGCCTGTCCTTCCAGTTCTCTGCTGCCTGTGACTGGAACGAATTGCAAGTTGGAGACTTGCTGAAGTTGGAGACTTTTATTTCCCTCACCAACTTTAAACATCTGCTATCTGAGCAGCTAACCGATCGCTGCAGCTGTACATAGTCCATCTGTAAACAACCCACCCAATTTACCTACCTCATCCCCTTACTCTTTTTATTTATTTATTTTTCTGCTCTTTTGCACACCAGTATCTCTACTTGCTCATGATCATCTGATGATTTATCACTCCAGTGTTAATCTGCTAAATTGTAATTATTCGCTCCTATGGCCTATTTATTGCCTACCTCATGCCTTTTGCACACAATGTATATAGACTCGTTTTGTTTTCCTACTGTGTTATTGACTTGTTTATTGTTTACTCCATGTGTAACTCTGTGTTGTTGTCTGTTCACACTGCTATGCTTTATCTTGGCCAGGTCGCAGTTGTAAATGAGAACTTGTTCTCAACTAGCCTACCTGGTTAAATAAAGGTGAAATAAATAAAAAACTCAGTAAAATCTTTGAAGTTGTTGCATTTTGAGTTGTATTTTGTTCAGTGTAGCTGGGTGTACCTAAAACTGACCACTGAGTATATCTATTGTCAAAGAAATATGACAGTGATATGAGTCATAATGACCCCCATGAATATTTATCATAATTATTAATGGTAGTCCTGCTTAATCTAATTGTCTAGGTAAAAATATATTCTTCATGACACTGTTTGCGTCACAAATGGCATCCTATTCCCTATATAGTGCACTACTTTTGGTCTGTGGTCATGTAGGTAATAGGGTGCCATTTGGGATGGAAACATTGTTATAGGACACTTCTGTAAAGACAGATGTTTTGAATAAGAATGATCACAGAACACACAAAGAGCTTGAATGTATAAGTAATCTAGTCGAATCTACAGAAATTCCACAAAATATATGCAACATGAGTTAGATTGACAGAATTTACACACAAAACATTGCTTGGATTTGTGACCTGATTTACAGTACAGTAGAATAATGCAACTTCAGTCCAAAAGAGAGCTGAATCTATCAATCATAATGATTGGTTGATTTAAAAAAAAAGAGCTGACCAAGGGGTCATAGGTTAGACAACATTGTTGTATTACCCCCAGCTGGTCTATCTGACACTCAACCACGTCACCTCTCTGAAACACAAACATACACACACATACAGGAACACTTCATTATGGTGCAGGAGCTTCACAATACTTTTGAGTTCATATTCTATTAGAGGAACAGGAGCTCAAACAGTAGAACATTTTAGGTGCCAGTAGTCAACTCCGGTGAGTTCCTGCTGAAGTCAAACACTGAGGACCACAACAGACAACACTTGTAACGCTTGTGCGCAATCCCAAATCCTTGTCCCTATCCTGTGGAACTGGTGTATACATTACGCAGCCAGCAACATAAACTCTACGTTGCACAACCAAAATCTGCTAATACAATCTAGTCAATGAAAAGTAGCTGATTTTACCGATATATCAATCAGGTCAAACGTCTTGTAAATCGTCTCATTATTGCACTTTGGACCGAAGATCAGTAACTCGCCTTGCTAGTTTGTCTACAGAACAGATATGCACAGAAGTGCACTTCCTGGTCAGTGTTTGTAGTTTAGTTTACTGGATACTGTCACTCAGTGCTCACAGTATGTGAGATCAAAGCTCAATGCTCTCTAGCATGTGCATCATAAGTAACACTTACAATTGATTATCTGAACAGTTTCTATGGATAATCTGCATACATTTCCGCGACGGAGACGATAAGTAATTTCTATGTATAAACTACAATTCCCATAATTAAGTTTAAAGGCCGTTGATAAATCAGGTGATCAACCGAGGGAGGTTTCGTTCTGTCAGCTTGCTGTCTCTTTCCCTCTAGACGTCGGAAGGACAGCAATGTGTGCCCGGTAAGCCTACCGATTCATATATTTAGCTGTTTTCCGTGCAAAGATTCGGTCAGAAAATGTACTTTGTGAAATACATGTGTGCAGGATCAATTGTTATCGGGTATGAATGAGCGAACTAACTTCTTGAGCCGTGGCTTTGTTCAACAGGATTGCATGCATATTTAAATCCCCTTGATCAGTTCGCAAGGACAGTCTATTGTTTTTACAGACAGACTGATTAGCAAGATAGTTGCAATTTTGCTTTCAAGTAGCTGCGAACTAGCTTTTTATTACAGCCCAGTTTGTCTTGGCCTATGGCAAAAATCTGCCATTTTCACTTTCTGTTCCTAGATCGTGTTSCTTGTTTTTGGAGATGTAATAGTCTCCCCACATGACATGTCATTACGTGTTATTCTTGTGCCAAAGGCATGAATCTACACACATTACAGAAAAGGGAAGGTGAGAGAAAGGGAACACTGGCCTTTAGAACACTCCCTCCATTTCAATCTGAAAGCATAGTACGTACATATCTAGTCATAGAACGAACCGAGTCAGACTCATATGGTCTGCAACTCAACATAAAGTGGATCTCAATGGTCTAAAGGTCTCTCTGTTCCTTCTGCGTTGTGGATAAATTGGGCAGGTAAAAGCAAAAGGGCTGCTTTAGAGTTTTGCGATGTCCCCTTGACTATCTATGCCTTTAGAGATAACCAGGGAGTCTTAACAGTCCAAGTGTATACGAGTCTTGCAGATTATCTAGAGGCCAAAGGTTTCTCTGAAAGACAGACTTTGACACAGTCTCAGTGATATCACTAACCCTGCAGCAGAGAATACCAGACAGGAAAGCAAAGCAATTCATTATCTCACCTTTCTCTGCAGTTTAAACAGCTCACTGTATTATTCTGAGTTGGTAACCAGAGAGCTAGTGTGTACTATAATGATTTCCAGCTCCTTGTCATTCATTATCATGCTTGACAATGACAGCAATAGGGTTGACAAGGTCACATACAAATCTGGGACCAGGTTTGTGAGTTGGACCTTCAAGACCAGTAATATTGAGCTGTAATTAATGTGTTTCTCTCTATAGTCAGAAGTGTAAAGTACTAAGGTAAAAATACTTTAAAGTACTACTTAAGTAGTTTTTGGGGGGCATCTTTACTTAATATTTTTGACCACTTTTACTCCACTACATTCCTAATGAAAATAATGTAATTTTACTCCATACATTTTCCCTGACACCCAAAAGTACTAGCTACATTTCAAATGCTTAGCAGGACAGTTCAGACTTAATCAAGAGAACATCCCAGGTCATCACTACCGTCTCTGGTCTGGTGGACTCACTAAACACATGCTTTGTTTGTAAATGTCTGAGTGTTGGATTGTCCCCTGGCTATCCCTAAAATAATAAAACAAGAACATTGTGCCCTCTGGTTTGCTTAATATAAGGAATGTGAAATAATTTACTTTTGGTACTTAAGTATATTTTAGCAATTACATTTTTACATTTGATACTTAAGTATATTTAAAACTAAATACTTTTACTCAAGTAGTATTGTACTGGGTGACTTTCACGTTTACTTGAGTCATTTTTCTATTAAGGTATCTTTACTTTTACTCAAGTATGACAATTGGGTACTTTTTCCATCACTGTCTATAGTGTCCAGCCCATCGAGTGGACCACTGACTGTAAGAGCCAGAAGTGAGTATTGAGGAAGTGTGTGTGTGTGTGTGTGTGTGTGTGTGTGTGTGTGTGAGAGAGAGAACTAACTGTGTGTTCTCTCCAGTTATGATGGAATAGTCTTGGTGACGCAGAGTTATGACACGCTGCCCAAGGAGCTGGAATGTCTGAAAGCACCTCTGCTGGACTACAGCTCTGTGAGTCACACAACAACAACATATAGATAGATGAATATAGCCCTACTTTTTTTTTCTCCCTTCTCATTTTTCCTCCTTCTCCTTTCTCCCTTTCTCTTCTAGGTGGACTGTGGTCTGGGAGATGAGGTGGTGGTGTTGAAGGTTCCTGGGTTGCCTGGTAACCGCTTGGTGTTTGCGTCCACCGGGCCCGTTAACCGGGACTACGATGATGTCAGACGCTTCAGTGACGCAGCTGTTAATGGCATCAAGAGGTCAGTCAACACCACACACACAAATGGTATCAAGAGGTTACTCTGTCTGTGTGTGTGTGTGTGTGTAGCTCTCCCATTCATTACCATATACTGTATGGGTATTTCTTCAGGGCCATGAAAGCAGGCATGCAGCGCCCCCTTCTGGTCTGTCCTCGCCATAGCAGCTATGACAGGAGCACCCTGGTGGCTGCCCTAGGTGCCCTGCACGCCCTCTACATGGTGAGAACAATCCTATGAAATAAAGAATAGATACCAGTACACTGATTAATGCTCCCATAGTTTTTTATTATTGTGCAACGTTTTGACCCGAAGGACTTCGTCAGGCACTTCTGTGCCCATAAACCCCTAGACCCTTATTCAAATAAACTTTGCACACATATGGCYCTCTAGAAAATAAATTCTCTTGCACCAAATATGTGCTCACATTTATTCTCTCTTTTTCCCTCTCCCTCTCTCTCAGCCTCTGGAAGTGAGGGAGGCGTCTGTGAAGCCTAGCCAGTATAAGGTGTGTGTTCTGGGGCTGTGGGTGGACCAGGAGGCCCAGGGGAAGGAGTTGGTGGATCTGGCCTCTGCTCTGGAGAGTGGACGGTGGGTCACACACACACATTTTCATCTGTAACTTAGGGATCCCTCTTATGGGTAGAGGTTTTTAAATGTATTAGATCTGAAAAATCTATTTTTTTGTTAGTTTAAAAAAGCAATCTTTCTCTCTTCCGCCGACTACCCCATCTCTCTCTCCCTCTTTCTCCAGGCTGGCTTGCCGCGACATAGGAGGGTCCGATCCTGAGAGGATGGCTGCTCCTCGTGTAGCTGAGTACATCCAGGCCCTCTTTAAGGACAGCCCAGTGCAGGTGAGAGAGGATCTTCTCATACATCCCAAAAGGAAAAGGTGATTTCTGTCTCCCAAAAAGACAGCAACAACAAAGTGATTTTGTGATTCAGGTGCTTTTTTTATTAGTTAAAAAAGCTGATCTGTTTCGACCTCAATCGGTCTTTGTCAAAGCTTTGTTGCAGTCTTTTTGGGAGATGCAATCACCTTTAATTTTTGGGAATATGACTTTACCCAGATGAGCTCTCCATTCTGTACCAGCCTTTAGTAGTGCCAGCATATCTAAACTCTACTTGTCTCATGTATCTCACTTATATGTTAATGTGATGAAGCTGAACCACCCTGTCTTTCTCAGGTAGATGTGGTGAGTGATCTGAAGGTGCTGGAGAAGGAGTACCCTTGCCTCGCTGCTGTCAACCGCTGTGCCAATGGTAAGTGTGTGTGTCAGACCTGGGTTCAAATACTATTTCAAATATCTCAATTACTTTTACATACATTCACAGTAAGTATTCAGATCTCTTATTTGAAATAAGTATTTGAAAATGCTCTCATTTGATGTACTATCTGMTTTTTTTTACAAATAACCATTCAAATCCTCAAATTAAAGTACTTATTTTGGGCTGTTTATTTGAAAATACTCAAATACACAGAGAAAAGTATTTTAAATACCAGATACACAAATTCACATGTATTTGAACCCAGGTCTGGTGTGTCTGTGTGTTTCATCCGTGTGTTTGTCTCTTATAGCTGTGCCTCGTCACCAGGCCAGAGTGATCAAGCTGCAGTACTGTGGAGAAGGACCAGTCCAACACACACTGATGCTGGTCGGCAAGGTGAGAGGGAGAGAGGGAAAGATGATGATGGCGATAAAGGGGGTGGGGTGTTCTCATCATGTCATGAACATGTTTTTGGATGTAACATGTTTGTATGTGTTTCTCTCAGGGCATCACCTATGACACCGGTGGAGCTGACATCAAGGCTGGTGGCTTCATGGCTGGCATGCACAGAGACAAATGTGGTGCTGCTGCCGTGGCTGGGTTCTTCCAGGTTCAACAACTAGCACTTTGACACTATTTAGTTATCACAAGAGGATGGTAGTTAGAGATGTTTCATAGTCCCTCAAATAGTCTGCTACTCCTGCTAACATGTAGCCCTGTCCTGTCAGGTCCTGGCCAAACTCAAGCCCAAGCATCTGAAGGTGGTCGGGGCCATGGCGATGGTGAGGAACAGCGTGGGCTCAGGTCAGTGTGATGACATAGGGGTTTCACAAATAGAATCTTATATAAATCTATTTCTATGATTCTATTTCTATAGTTTCACCTAATGAGTGTACAGTTGGCGTCTTCCCTTTCTCCTATCTCTCTCTGTGTGTTGTCTCTCTCTGACTGAATGAGGGTTTAAGGGTTGTGTGTTGTGGTTCTCTTCTGTCAGACTGCTACGTAGCTGATGAGTTGGTGGTGTCCCGTGCGGGTCGCAGGGTTCGTGTGGGGAACACGGATGCTGAGGGACGCATGGTGATGGTCGACCTGCTCTGTGAAATGAAGGAGAAGGTGAGAATACACAACTCTATTCCCCCTTCTCTCCCTCTGTTTCTCCTGTCCAACCCATTCTGTCACCTTAATCTCACTTCCTCCTCCTGTCAAAAACTGACTATCAGTCAGTGACTTTATACGCCTTCCAGGTCAAGGGGCACGACTTTAATGTGTGCGTGTATCTGTTTTCAAGTCCCAAAACAGGTGTCACCGGATATGTTTGCATGCAACATTCTAGGGGATAGCTGTTGATGACAACGTAAAATTAAGTTTGAAGGTTAATCTCTTGGCAGGGTGTTTCGTCAAGTGTAAAAATACCATCATCTCCTCTCTTTCCAGGCTGTATGTGAGGTGTCTCCTCAGCTGTTTACCATCGCCACTCTGACAGGACACGCCATCAGAGCCATGGGACCAAACTACTCTGTGAGTACTGGACCATATACACACAGTACTCTACCATACACACACAGTACAATACAACACACTGGCCATGGTGACAATTTTTTTATTAAACTTTGTCCCCTTTTAGATCATCATGGACAACGGAGCTGCCCAACGCTCTGGCAATGCCCGGCAGTGGCAGAAAGGTGAGACGCTCCGCACATGCATACATATACAGTCGTGGCCAAAAGTTTTGAGAATGACACAAATATTAGTTTCCGCAAAGTTTGCTGCGTCAGTGTCTTTAGATATTTTTGTCAGATGTTACTATGGAATACTGAAGTATAATTACAAGCATTTCATAAGTGTCAAAGGCTTTTATTGACAGTTACATGAAGTTGATGCAAAGAATCAATATTTGCAGTGTTGACCCTTCTTTTTCAAGACCTCTGCAATCCGCCCTGGCATGCTGTCAATTAACTTCTGGGCCACATCCTGACTGGTGGCAGCCCATTCTTGCATAATCAATGCTTGGAGTTTGTCAGAATTTGTGGGGTTTTGTTTGTCTATCCTCTTGAGGATTGACCACAAGTTCTCAATGGGATTAAGGTCTGGGGAGTTTCCTGGCCATGGACCCAAAATATCGATGTTTTGTTCCCCAAGCCACTTAGTTATCACTTTTGCCTTATGGCAAAGTGCTCCATCATGCAGGAAAAGGCATTGTTCGTCACCAAACTGTTCCTGGATGGTTGGGAGAAGTTGCTCTCGGAGGATGTGTTGGTACCATTCTTTATTCATGGCTGTGTTCTTAGGCAAAATTGTGAGTGAGCCCACTCCCTTGGCTGAGAAGCAACCCCACACATGAATAGTCTCAGGATTCTTTACTGTTGGCATGACACAGGACTGATGGTAGCGCTCACCTTGTCCTCTCCGGACAAGCTTTTTTCCGGATGTCCCAGACAATCGGAAAGGGGATTCATCAGAGAAAATGACTTTACCCCAGTCCTCAGCAGTCCAATCTCTGTACCTTTTGCAGAATATCAGTCTGTCCCTGATGTTTTTCCTGGAGAGAAGTGGCTTCTTTGCTGCCCTTCTTGACACCAAGCCATCCTCCAAAAGTCTTCGCCTCACTGTGCGTGCAGATGCACTCACACCTGCCTGATGCCATTCCTGAGCAAGCTCTGTACTGGTGGTGCCCCGATCCCGTAGCCGAATCAACTTCAGGAGATGGTCCTGGCGCTTGCTGGACTTTCTTGGGCGCCCTGAAGCCTTCACAGCAATTGAACCGCTTTCCTTGAAGTTCTTGATGATCCGATAAATGGTTGATTTTAGGTGCAATCTTACTGGCAGCAATATCCTTGCCTGTGAAGCCCTTTTTGTGCAAAGCAATGATGACGGCACGTGTTTCCTTGCAGGTAACCATGATTGATTGAGGAAGAACAATGATTCCAAGCACCAACCTCCTTTTGAAGCTTCCAGTCTGTTATTCGAACTCAATCAGCATGACAGAGTGATCTCAGCCTTGTCCTCGTCAACAATCACACCTGTGTTAACAAGAGAATCACTAACATGATGTCAGCTGGTCCTTTTGTCGCAGGGCTGAAATGCAGTGGAAATGTTTTTGGGGGATTCAGTTCATTTGCATGGCAAAGAGGGACTTCGCAATTCATCTGATCACTCTTAATAACATTCTGGAGTATATGCAAATTGCCATCATACAATCTGAGGCAGCAGACTTTCTCAACTTTTGGCCACGACTGTACATACAGGTAACTGACAAAGTTATGGAAAACTTGAAGTAAATGAGGTGTACATTACATACATACAGGATACTATTCATTCAAACCAGGGTTTACAGGTCTGAATGTGGGTTTTCTGGGTTGTACATGGTTTAACCTGTTAGTCCTATTTATTTCTCCCTCTGTGTAGCGGGGGAGGTGCTGGGTGATCTGTTTGAGGTGTCCAGTATCAGGCGTGAGGACTATGACTTCCATAAGGGGAAGTCTGAGTACGAGGAGATTCTGCAGAGCAACAACCTGCCATCCTCTGCTACTCCCCGCGGACATCAGACCCCCGCTGCCTTCCTCATCATGGCCTCTGGGCTGGACAAGGTACACACACATCCCACACCACACAGACACACAATGCTCCAGCTCTTTTCACAGCCCTGGATCGAACATAATCTCTGTGTTTGTTTCCCTCCATCAGTATGGTGTGGACTCTGGCAGTCCTCTGCCATACTCCCACATCGACATCGCTGGCTCCAGCGGCCCCTTCCCCGGTGTACCCACCGGAGCTCCAGTCCTTGCCATGGCTACCAACTACATCCTGCCCAGCGCCTAGCAACCCAACTACA
Organism: Salvelinus sp. IW2-2015; assembly: GCF_002910315.2. Classification (NCBI taxonomy): domain Eukaryota; kingdom Metazoa; phylum Chordata; class Actinopteri; order Salmoniformes; family Salmonidae; genus Salvelinus; species Salvelinus sp. IW2-2015. The sequence continues at coordinate 24,592,566 of NC_036872.1, read as the reverse complement.
CCCTGCCCAGTGCTTAGCAACCTTGTCATACAAAAATGTGTAGAATGTACCCTACTCTCTGTCCTGAGTTATATCACATATAACCGTCCTAATATGCTAGTGCCAGTATAATTTGATATATTACACAAAGAATAAGAACACATATCCATCAATGGTGTGATATCGGCAGTTAATTTCAAACATTCCAAGACCTCAGATTGTTCTATAGATTCTGTTTCTAAGATCATGCTACTATATATCCATCCAACCTTAAGTATCCCAAATGTTTTACCCCCATGTCTAACATGAGTCACTGTATTGAATACTCTCAGGGGAGAAATGACAAACGCTCTGTGTTCATCCATTTTATGTGTGACACGTGAGGTGAGTGGCAAGTCAAATGGTTGTGTGCTAAATGCTGTGTGCTTCAATAAAATAATCGATTTTCAATGTTTACTTATTTCAATAACCAATGTTAACTGTAGAGCCAGGAATTGTGGAATGGCAGGTATAGGTTAGAAGTAGGCCAGCACTTATATATATATATATATAATGGTTGTCTATTTGGGTTAATCCATTTTTATCCAATTGTATGCTGAATATGGAAGCTGTAGTTTCTCTGAATTCAAATATATTACATTTGTCATGGTGCATGGACTGTTTGTCATGTAATAAATTCCAATGTTTTGTTGCAAAGATTTTAAAAAATGCAAGCTGGGAAAGCTCAGACCACCCTAATGCAGCAGCGCATAGACAGTTGCATATCACTAAAACAAATGGGTTAGCGTAATAAACATGAGTGCGAAATAAAGTAAAACCAGAGAACATTTATGCATAGCTAAAGTCGAAATATCGGAGTCCTTTTACTGCTTTGAAAATTAAGCTGGAGAACATTTAGCGCCATCGAACTTCCTTATTTTGATCACTTTGTGAAGGCGGTCACAAATAGGTTGTAACATATACCATTTTGGATCAACGTATGCGTATGACAAATATGAACAAATGCCTAAAACTATATCAAAGAGAGATGAATGTGCCTCAATATCTTCAGTGGGAGGAGCCGAAGGCGCCCATGATTAAACGGAAATGACGAATGACGCCAACGCTTAAAACGACACGTTAGCGCGCGTTCGTGATCCACAGACCGTTTCCCCTCCAACTAGAGAAGAGATAAGTCTTGTCGCATTTTGAGAAGCGAGAAAGGGAGCTCATTTTTTATCCAAGCCTGCATTTTTAGACTGCAGGACCAAAGTTGTGGGAAACGGTCTCAGGAAATATTTTTTTATTTCTACTACATACAAACAGACTCGACAATGTTTGAGGCTCGCTTGGTACAGGGATCCATCCTGAAGAAGGTTTTGGAGGCGCTGAAGGACCTGATCACGGAGGCCTGTTGGGACGTGAGCTCGTCGGGTATCTCTCTTCAGAGTATGGACTCGTCCCACGTCTCTCTAGTTCAGCTCACTCTCCGCAGTGACGGGTTCGACTCCTACCGTTGCGACCGCAACCTCGCAATGGGAGTCAATCTTAGCAGGTGAGTGGAACTGATTTTGAATGACAGCATGATTGTCAAGGTTAGTTACTTTGCCTAGAGAACAATAACGTCCTTAGTTTAGCAGGGATGTAACTAGTTTAAGATTTTTTATTGTCGCTAGTAAGCTAAGTTAACCATGTTCTTTTGTTGGCGTAGCTTTAGTATTCTACTTTTTACTATGGTGAGGACATTTTAGACGTTCAAGTCTCTTACAACGCCTCGTGTTATTTTCAAAAGTTAAAATCGTCTACAAACAACTTGTTATCCTGGAAAAAATGATATATCGACCGGTTGCAGTGTAACATGCATGTAATATAGCCGCCTTTTGAAAGTGACGTCACTTGAGCGCCAAATCGCTGGTTGAAGGTTGGCGGGAATTCCGGGAACCGCCAAGTTCAGTTGACGTCAGTCACTATTGTTTGAAGTTGGCTGTTTGCTAAATGGAGCATACGATCACGTTTACCACCTATATGAAATCACTTTGTACATTCTCTCATAAATGCTTAAGTATAATTTAACCTCTAACGTGTAGCAGAGCTTCTAGACAATGGTGCTCCTTGCAGTGTCATGACGGCCTAGCCAAAGTTGCATTTGATTGACATGCACAGCCTATGGAAAGAGCAAGTTTAAATATGCTAATAAAATATTGGCGTAAAAACAAAGCATATCAACTCAATTTTCATATTTTACAGTGCTTCAGCAAGTTATTTAGAGTGAAATTATGACTGGTCTACCACTCTCTCCTAGTATGTCAAAGATCCTGAAGTGTGCTGGGAATGAGGACATCATCACTCTCAGAGCAGAGGACAACGCAGACACACTCGCCCTAGTCTTTGAGACACTCAGTGAGTACCTTACTCCATCAAGCAATATCTCTACTTTTACAGTAGGGATATTTAATTTTGCAGCTGGAATGATAGATGGATAGATCTATCGAGAGTCGTACCTGTAGTAGGACGACTTGAATTCTCAGGACCCATGATAAACCACTGCTATCATCTATGCTTGGAATGTATTTAATGTTTAATTAGATGTCAGTGTTAACCTGTTCTTCTCTTAGACCAGGAGAAGGTGTCGGACTATGAGATGAAGCTGATGGATCTCGATGTAGAACAGTTGGGAATCCCAGTAAGTGTTCTCCCAACATTCCATTAAGTAAAAGTTCTAAACTTCTCTTTAGAATGTGCTATTTGAACCATACTTGTGGCAGTAGCGTTTGTCACTTGTCACCAGACCATGCCATGTTGGCTGCCACGTTCTCACCCCTCTCTTAACTCTCTAGGAGCAGGAGTACAGTTGTGTGGTCAAGATGCCATCGGGGGAGTTTGCCCGTATCTGCCGTGACCTGTCTCAGATTGGTGACGCTGTCATGATCTCTTGCGCCAAGGATGGCGTTAAGTTCTCGGCCACGGGAGAACTGGGCACTGGCAACGTCAAACTGTCCCAAACCAGCAACGTGGACAAGGAGGAGGAAGCGGTACGTATGGGGAGGAGACCTGGGTCTGTGTCCCAAATTATTCCCTATATAGTGCCCTATATAATTTCATCCCTGGGGGGAAGTGTGAGAAACTGCATATCAGATGGACAATGAACATGTCAACCAGAATGACCATCGGCTCGGTAAAGATTGTTCTCTTGCACAACAGATTTGCAGTTTTGTCTGGGCTCACTGGAGGCTTCGATGTTGAATTAAATATATTCTCTCCCCTTCCTTCCTCTTAGGTGAGTATTGAGATGAACGAGCCAGTCCAGCTGATCTTTGCTCTCAACTACCTCAACTTCTTCACCAAGGCCACACCCCTCTCCAAGACAGTCATCCTTAGCATGTCTGCAGACATCCCCCTGGGTAGGTAACCTGCTCCTGCCCTCTAACCCTAACCTCTACCCCTCCTATTAGGTACTGTATATCGTTTTCTGATGTCTGACTGATCTTTTCTTTGACAGTGGTGGAGTACAAGATAGCTGACATGGGCCATGTCAAGTACTACCTGGCGCCCAAGATTGACGAGGAGGCTTCCTAAACCTCCCTGGTCCAAACTTCCAATGGAGTGGGGGGGTGTTCATGTTCATTCCTGTGGGTGGGGAGGAGGATCTTGTTGGCGGGTGGGAAGGGGATGGCTGACTGACTTTGTCTGCATCATGGCATCACTATTGCGTTTTAGTTTTATCTGGATACATTTGTTGATATCAGCAGTTTGACTGATCCAGTCTGAATTAGATGTTTTTATACTGGATAGACAATGGTGGTAGGGAATTACTACTGTCCTTTTCTGGGACTAGGGTTCTTATTCTAGCTCAAGTACTTTTCAGTTACTAATCTTACCTGGCCAGCTGTCTGAGGAAGATCAACAACTCCATCCCTACCCTTGTTCCCTCTTCTGTTTGGAAAACAAATGCTCATTCCAATTTGTAGATATGTCTGTATATATGTTCTGTGGTCATGTTCACCACTCTCACTTTTTATTCTTGAACCCCAATAAATACATTTGATTCTGATTTTACAATATGTATTTTCTATCTACTACCACAAGGTGGTGCCCATGACTATAAAATAATCTGAACTTTCTCAGTGCTGTTTCATTTGCAGTTTTCCTGGGCATTGATGGACTAGTTTTTGACACATTACTTGCAATGGAGAATCTTGTTTGAACACATTTTTTTCCCCAGTATTGGGGTTGATCTGTTTCCCTGAAAAATAATATATGCCTCAACATACCCTTGTTTAAGGGAAACTTTATCCAGATTAATTTACCAATGTATTTAGACTAATGGTGCATGTTTTAATAAGGATCTGCCCATTAAAAAAAATAAATGTTTTGCTTAAAATGACACCCAAATCTAACTGCCTATAGCACAGGCATTGAAGCAAGGATGTGCATATTCTTGATACCATTTGAAAGGAAACGCTTAAGTTTGGAAATGTGAAATTAATGTAGGAGAATATAACGTGTTAGATCTGATAAAAGAAAAGTACTTTATTTTATTGTCTTTGAAATGTAAGAGGCCATAACATTAGGTACAATTTAGATTTTGGCCACTAGATGGCAACAGCCAAGTTTTAAACTGATCCAATGAACCATTGTATTTCTGTTCAAAATGTGCCTAATTTGTTAATTTTTATGTTCAAAATTGTGCACTCAAACAATAGCATGGTGTTCTTTCACTAATAGCTACTGTAAATTGGACAGTGCAGTTAGATTAATAAGAATTTAAGCTTTCTGCCAATATCAGATATGTCCTGGGAAATGTTCTTGTTACTTACAACCTCATGCTAATTGCATTAGGTTAGCTCACCGTCCCCTGGGGGACCCACTGATCTTGCTAGTTCCCACTAACCATATAGGGTCAGGTATTTCTTCAATCTCCTAATCCCCCTACCGATTGGGGTAATGTGAGTTGATCACAGATATGTGGTTTCTGGGCCCAGATCTGTTTGTGCCTTTGACAACTCATTGTCAAACCAAACTGTTTGGCATTATGGCACAACCACTGGCACTCATGCTATAAGTGAATAGGCTATGTCCTCTAGCAAATCTCTACGGGGCTAGCCAACACAGCTCTTGTCAGTCTGGGTTTTCTGAAACCCTAATCCCATTGGTACATCTGGCTTCAGATGTATACTCAATTTTAGCACTTCACTGGGTTCAAACAGCCCAAAATCAACAAGGGGGAGGGCTGGATTATAATCTCACTGTAGATTGCATTTCTACATTATCCCTTTCCCAGCTACCACAGGCTCTCAAAACTAATCTGCTGAGCTGCATTGAGTTAGTATCCACAGCAACCAGGGGAGAAATGTGTTTTTGTCCCTCAAAACCTTCATTTCAAGTTAAATCTTCACTGGGGTTCTGTGACCAATTTCCACTGAAGGTAAAAAATAACTACTGCCTCACGTTGCTCCAGGCAATGCTTCCATCCTTCCCCCTTCTCTGGGAGTAAACCTAGATAGATTTACCTAGGTGGACTTCTCCTGATTACTTTAATTCTAAAAAAGTAATTCATCTTTATGTGAGTGGTTAATGAAATATTGAGACAGCTATGACTGTTTAGCTGGACATTTACATTTCTTTATCAGTCTTCCTCTGGTGACAGGTCTGTCTCTTCGCGTAGCCCCTGCATTTGTCTTCTTCCTTGCTTTTCTCTCTTCCAATAAGGTTTATTAAATAGTTATTTCTGCCCAAGCATTCTAATAATTTAAAAAGTACATTAACAAGCATTACTGCGGCGCAGTCCTCAGTAACAATTCACCCCTTCACATCTCTTGAGCCAGACAACTCATAAAGATAGCCTATACAGTTTGCTTTCTCTGCTTTACATGTTTAGTATACAGTTAGCTTTTCTCTCTGGCCTGGAGTGCCCTTTCTGTCTATTCAGACTTTTCTGCTCATTACTCTACCACACTTATCTCTAGTCCATTCCTTTCTCTCGTTCCCTCTGCTTTTTCTGTCTGGTCTGTAAACAGCTTTTTAAAGGACTGGGATTTGCGCCAGAGACGGGGTGAGATAAGGGGACAGGGTGAGACGCCGCCTCTCTCTCTGTGCCCCCCTCCCCTCTCCCAGATGCAAAAGGAGATTATCCAGTACTGAGAATACTGAGGCGTGCCTGTCAATCGTCTATCGCTTTCTCCCCTCACATGAAAAAAAATAGTATAGTACACTATGGTATAAATACGATAGTATTCACTAGTGTTTTTGCTGTATTATTCAATGTAGTGTTGCGGACATGATTGTAGTATACTGTAGTGTTTTCACAGGCTGTAGTATTTACTCTTATGTTTTTGTTTTGTTATTTTTGTAATATAAGTGTGGGCTTTCTCCTTAAGGAAACCTACTGGACAAATACTAAAAGAGCAAATATTCCATTAGCCTGTAGGTAGATAGGACTGGAGTCTGTACGGATAGTTAAGAGCTGCTCTTTTCTATAACCTGTAGAGAGAGACAACGAACTTTGGGACTGGTAGGGACATCTCAGGTCTTCATGCCTTCTTCTATCCCTCTTCTCAGTGTAGCTGTCTGGTTGAAGGTCAGGTTTGCCAATTTACAAGGGGGAGGGGTGGTGGAGTTCACCTTTTGTCTTCCTCGACATGATTTGATTAAAAAAAACTTTAATGAATAAAAAAATGTAAAGAGGATAATAAAATAGAGATGGGATTAGGTTTAAGATGTATGGTTGGGGAGGGGGTGAATAACTTTATTAAAAATAGAAAGTAGGGGATGGAAACTTGTTCTTCAGGATACTGGTGGGATGTGTGGTTGTGGTTGATGTTTTTTGTGTTTCCATCGTTCAGAATGACAATGCCCCTGTGGCCAAAGCGAGGTCCATACAGAAATGATTTGTTGAGATCAGTGTGGAAGAACTTGACTGGCCTGCACAGAGCCCTGACCTCAACCCCATCGAACACCTTGGGATGAATTGGAAAGCCGACTGCGAGCCAGGCCTAATCATCCATTAGTTCCCGACCTCATTAATGTTCTAATGGCTGAATGGAAGCAAGTCCCAACAGCAATGTTCCAACATCTAGTGGAAAGCCTTCCCTGTTATAGCAGCCTCCAGTCACTTATAGGTGACACAAATTGGGACGGGAATGGCCAGGGTATATGCAAATTAAATACTGCGGTATATACTATAGTAATTACTGTAGTGTTTTTGTGGTCTATAGTATACTGTAGTACAACACATGAACGAGGGATACTACAGTGTGGAGTCTAGTGTTGTACAGTATACTACAGTGTACAACAGAATTCTATAGTAAGTTCTGTAGTTTTCTCTGAGGCAGAGGGAAATGAGTTAACACAGAGCTGCGTTAGACTCTTCTCAAGGAGTGTGGGTCACACACAGAGAGACAGAGACACGACAGAGTGAGATGAAGATACATGGAGATAGTAAAAGTCAGGAGATCGCTAATGGAGAGATAGAGGAGAGCAAGTCACTTTGGTCTTACTCTGTGAGTCTAGGTATACCTAGGTGGGTATAGAGCAAAGACTACATTCATGAATGGACAAAGCCATCGATCACGTGACACCATTCATTCCTATCTGAAGACTCAATAGCGCATTTGAAGCCCAGTGCTGCGTTTCAAACTCATAAAATACACACCCTTATTCACGTACCCTCGTCTTATGCCCTTGGGGGAATCCCTGCGGCCATATTTATCGTCGGTCCAAAGGATTAGCCAAGCCAGGGAAGTTTGCAATGTAAGCCCCTCAGCCCTTGTTTTCAGTAATTATATTTTTGTTTGGTTAGCTTTTGGAAATTGTAGAAATAAAACATTTTCCTACTTCAGAAGTTCCAGCTAGGCAGGCTAACGTTAGTTAGCTAAATACTTTGCTAGCTATCATACAGTAGGCGTATATGGATAATTATATAGTTAATATAAGTAGACATGCAATCATAATTGACTGTAGCGCATATAAAGCACCCACAAGCTACCGGTGACTGAAAACACAATTGTCTGGAATGAACGAGTGACGAATTTCCGGGCAAGTGTGGTCCATTTAAAATTCCTTCCTTCCTCCCTCGCCCCTTGCCCTGCAAGTGTAAACTTGTCAGATATCATGATACGTCATCAGAAGTGTCCACTTAATTTGAGAGGAGAGGGTGTGTCTGTTAAGTGTTTGGAATGCAGCCCAGGAAGTTGGATGTCTTGTGGGAGATGTATGTAGAACTCATGCAAAGTTTGAGCTACTCGATCAAGTGACCTTTGAGGGTAGCTCAGTGCTGCCCCTCAAATTGAAGGCTGACCGGGGTACTGCAGGCTCATATTAGCTACTAAATTATCCTTATCATTTTTTCTGTGTGATTTAAAAATAATCTCTTCAAGGACATACATCTGGTGTTATAGAAGTAATATTGGTACCATGATTGCCTTCAAATTTGTATTTATATACATGAAGATTGACCACAAATATTGCCATTTTCCCCTTCATTATAATGCGGATCCTATTTTCTGCAAACAATTCCTGCAGTACGGCGGTCGGCCTTGAACTTCGTATCTTCAACGAGAGGGACCATTCGTTCTCCCCTGGTATAGAGGGAGCAGGGAAGGGGGAGATCGAGCGAGAGAAAAGGAGATCAGGAGAGAGATAAAAAAGAGAAATAAGAGAGAGGAAAATCGAGAGAATTCTGATGGCCAAATGCTCTCCCTCCAGAATTAGCCCTATAGATATATTGACGTGTGCAAGGAATACTGGCTGCACAAGTCAAGAACACACCAGTTACACCTGTATCCATTCAGAATACATCAGTTACACCTGTATCCATTTAGGACACGRCAGTTACACCTGTATCCATTTAGGACACGCCAGTTACACCTGTATCCATTTAGGACACGCCAGTTACACATGTAGCCATTCATTCATGCCTATATACACTGAGTATACCAAACATTAGGAACACTTTCCTAATATTGAGTTGCACCCCCCGCCCTCAGAACAGCCCTCACAACAGCCTCAATTCGGCGGGGCAAAGACTGCAAGGTTTCGAAAGCGTTTCACAGGGACGCTGGCCCATGTTGACTCCACCGCTTCCCACAGTTGTGTCAAGTTGGCTGGATGTCCTTTGGATGGTGGACCGTTCTTGATACACACAGGAAACTGTTGAGTGTGAAAAACACAGCAAGTCTTGACACAATCCGGTATGCTTGGCACCTACTACCATACCCTGTTCAAAGGCACTTCAATCTTGTGTCTTGCCCATTCACCCTCTGAACAGCACACATACACAATCCATGTCTCAATTGTCTCAAGGCTTACAAGTCCTTCTTTAACCTGTCTCCTCCCTTTCATCTACACTGATTGAAGTGGATTTAATAAGTGGCATTAATAAGGGATCATAGCTTTCACCTGAATTCACCTGGTCAGTCTATGTCATGCTTGTCTGTTGTCAAACAAATAACTACTCAAGGCTGCTACCAAAACACAACCACCACTGCCTAAATAGATGAAATCTTTCCAGACTATTTCAAATTAATGTTTATCCCCCCTCTCTACCATTCAGGAATATACACAGAATACGTGTGTGCATTAGACTGCGTGTCTGTCCATGTCCTACTTGTAAATGATGGTCTTATGATTTGTGTTTATTTTTTAAATCTTCAATACAGTTTCTGTATGTTTCAGGCATCATCAGCTGGCCACCAGTGGTCTCATAGTGGAAGACCACATGAAACATACGTGGACAACATCTGCCGACATCTACTGTCATGATTAACAGAGAACTATGGCGTACCATCATCTGGTGAATTGAGCTGCCATAAGCAAGTAAGTAAGCACTATTTCTGTGGTTGAGAGAAGTTCCAATAACACATATAGTATAATATTAATATAATAACAAAAGGTTCAATTAGTAGATGCTTTAATCCAAATTGATTTAAAGTTAACTTGTGTATTCAGTGAATGTGGCCCGGCACTGCGGAAATCCAACCCACATGGATTAACATATGAATTACATGTCGTCTGTGTCCGCTTTCTGTCAATCATATTTCATAACTGAGGAAGAGAGAAAGGAGAGGATAAAAGAGAGTGGAGAAGGGATGGAGAGAGGAAAGGAGAAAAAACAGAGGGTATAGAGGTTTTAGTTCAACTAGGCATCGAGAGGAATAAACTCAAGTAAGAGTAGATTGAATGGAAATGTGTGTGTTGTGAGTAAGTGTGCATAAGTGTGTGTGTGTGTGTGTGTCTGTAGGATACAGTGGTGTTGGATAGCCAGAACCTGGTTATTTTTGTCCCACCAAAGGCAGGGTCCACGGAGTGCAAAAGCACTTTAGAGTTCCATGTGTGTATGAGTGACTCGATTCACAGTCTACTGTTCAACACACACACACACACACACACAAACACACACACACACACACACACACAGACACAGACACAGACACAGACACAGACACAGACACACAAACACACAGACACACACACACAGGTCTCCCCCTCTTTTCTCTCCTCATCCCTCCTCACAATTCCATCTCGGTCCCTCTGTCCAGGCATCCTTCGCCACGCTACTTAGCAACCGTTTCCAAGGCTACAACGTGTCTCCCTCCATCGCCCCCACCCCACCTCCAAGACAAGCTGTGTTTTGTTCCATCCACTTCCTAAAGCTCCACCATGAAGGCTTTAATAAAGGCTAAACGTGTTGGTTTACAGGGGTCCTAAAACTCCAAATCAAATAGCTAAATGGTCCATCTTATGACCATATTAATAAAACAGTTCCATGTGTTAGCTTAGGGAATGTCACCATCTACAGGATTAGACTCGTAGGGGTTAATGAGAAGAAAACACCTTTTATTGAATTTACATCTTCCTTCCTTTAAATGGAATACTGCACATATCAGAATCAATCAATGATTGCAAAGCTTTTAAGAATATCCATTGCAGGAACAGAGGGACATGTATATGGATGAATGAGGTGCACTGACCTATAGATCACTGCTCTGTGTTTTAATAGTAAGATCAGAGAGCTTTAGAGAAACTATAGATTAAGGCATATAAGGGACTCTGTGTGAGAGTGTGTGTGTTACTGTGTGTGGTTGTCCTCAAATCCCAGTTTCACTTAATCTAGAAAGAATTTCCAGGATATCTGTGGGGTGATTGGATGGAGAGACATCACACACACACCAATATAAGTGCTCTGTGTAAAGAGCCAGGTCAGATAACAGCTATATAGATCAAATCAAATCAAATTTTATTTGTCACATGCGCCGAATACAACAGGTGTAGACTTTTCCGTGAAATGCTTACTTGCGAGTCCTTTCCCAACAATGTAGAGACAAAATGTTTTTTGCGAACATTAAACAAGGAAACAGTAACACAATAAAATAACAATAATGAGGCTATATACAAGGAGTACCGGTACTGAGTCAATGTGCAGGGGTATGAGGTAGTTGAGGTAATTGAGGTAATATGTACAGTTGAAGTCGGAAGTTTACATACGCTTATGTTGGAGTCATTAAAACTTATTTTTCAACCACTCCACAAATTTCTTGTTAACAAACTATAGTTTTGGCAAGTCGGTTAGCACATCTACTTTGTGCATGACACAAGTAATTTTTACAACAATTGTTTACAGACAGATTATTTCACTTATAATTGTAATGAGGTCTGTGTGTAGCTTGTGTAGAGGAGTCATGCGCAGGACAGCAGATATGAGTAAATAAGCGTAATTTACTCAAAATAGACAAATACAATGCAATAAAGCGAGCCCACATAACGGACCGTATTACATACAAACAATTACTTACAAACAAACATGGGGGAACAGAGGGTTAAATAATGAACAAGTAATTGGGGAATTGAAACCAGGTGTGTAAGACAAAGACAAAACAAATGGAAAATGAAAAGTGGATCGGCGATGGCTAGAAGGCCGGTGACGTCGACCACGCCGCCCGAACAAGGAGAGGGACCAACTTCGGGGGAAGTCGTGACAGTACCCCCCCCCCCCCCCCCCGCCCCGCGGCTCCACCAGTGCGCCGACACCGACCCCGCAGACGACCCGGAGGCGCAGGGCGATCCGGATGGAGACGGTGGAACTCCCGCAGCAACAAAGGGTCCAAGACGTCCTCCACCGGCACCCAGCATCTCTCCTCTGGACCGTACCCCTCCCACTCGACGAGGTACTGAAGGCCTCTCGCCCGACACCTCGAGTCCAGGATGGCTCGAACAGCATACGCCGGGGCCCCCTCGATGTCCAGAGGGGGCGGAGAAACCTCCCGCACCTCAGACTCCTGGAGTGGACCAGCCACCACCGGCCTGAGGAGAGACACATGGAACGAGGGATTAATACGGTAATTTGGGGAAAGCTGTAACCTGTAGCATACCTCGTTCAGTCTCCTCAGGACTTTGAATGGCCCCACAAACCGCGGACCCAGCTTCTGGCAGGGCAGGCGGAGGGGCAGGTTTCGGGTCGAGAGCCAGACCCGGTCCCCCGGTGCAAACACCGGGGCTTCACTGCAGTGGCGGTCGGCGCTCGCCTTCTGCCGCCTCACAGCCCATTGTAGGTGCACATGGCAAAACAAATGGAAAATGATCCAAGCGCTTAAACCATTCGTCCACCACAGGAGCTTCGATCTGGCTCTGATGCCAAGGTGCCAGAACCGGCTGATACCCCAGTACGCACTGGAAGGGAGAAAGCTGAGTGGCGGAGTGAGTTTTGGGCCATCTCTGCCCAGGGGATGAACGCCGCCCTCTCCCCCGGCCGGTCCTGGCAATATGACCGCAGAAACCTACCCACATCCTGGTTTACTCTCTCCACCTGCCCATTACTCTCGGGGTGAAAACCTGAGATGAGGCTGACCGAGACCCCCAGACGTTCCATGAACACTCTCCAGACCCTGGACGTGAACTGGGGACCCCGATCAGAAACTATGTCCTCAGGCACCCTGTAGTGCCAGAAGACGTGAGTGAACAGGGCCTCCGCAGTCTGTAGGGCCGTAGGGAGACCGGGCAAAGGGAGGAGATGGCAGGACTTAGAAAACCGATCCACAACGACCAGGATCATGGTGTTGCCCTGTGAGGGAGGAAGATCCACCGACAGGTGCGACCACGGCCATTATGGAACGGGTAGGGGTTGTAACATCCCTCTGGGCAGGTGCCTGGGAGCCTTGCACTGGGCGCACACCGAGCAGGGGGAAACATAAATCCTCACGTCCTTGGCCAAGGTGGACCACCAGTACTTCCCACTAAAGCAACGCACCGTCTGACCGATGCCAGGATGACCAGAGGAGGGTGACGTGTGGGCCCAATAGATCAAACGGTTGCGGACAGCAGACGGAATTTACAGGCACCCAGCTGGACAATGGGGAGGAGTGGGCTCTGTGCGTAACGCTCGCTCGATGTCCATGTCCAGCTCCCACACCACCGGTGCCACCAGGCAAGAGGCCGGAAGTATGGGAGTGTGATCCATGGACCGCTCCTCTGTGTCATACATCCGGGACAGTGCATCTGCCTTAGCGTTCTGGGAACCTGGTCTGTAGGACAGAGTGAAAACAAAACGGGTAAAAAACATGGCCCACCTTGCCTGGCGAGGGTTCAGTCTCCTTGCTGCCCAGATGTACTCCAGATTGCGGTGGTCAGTCCAGATGAGAAAAGGGTGTTTAGCTCCCTCAAGCCAATGTCTCCACGCCTCTCGGTCCCCCACATCATAGTTTCGCTCCGCCGGGCAGAGCTTCTTCGAAAAGAAAGCACAGGGGCGGAGCTTTGGTGGCTTGCCCGAGCGCTGAGAGAGCACGGCTCCTATCCCAGCCTCGGATGCGTCCACCTCCACTATGAACGCCAAAGAGGGATCCGGATGAGCCAGCACGGGAGCCGAGGTAAACAGAGCCTGGTAAAGCCCTGTCCGCCTCAGCCGACCACTGCAGCCGCACCTGTCCCCCCTTCAGCAGTGAGGTAATGGGAGCTGCTACCTGACCAAAACCCCGGATAAACCTCCGGTAGTAGTTGGCAAACCCAAGAAACCACTGCACTTCCTTTACCGTGTTGGGAGTTGGCCAATTACGCACGGCTGAAATGCGGTCACTCTCCATCTCCACCCCTGAAGTGGAAATGCGGTACTCTAGGAAGGAGACGGACTGTTGGAAGAACAGACATTTCTCAGCCTTGACGTACAGGTCATGCTCCAACAGTCGACCAAGCACCCTGCGCACCAGGGACACATGCTCGGCGTGTGTAGCGGAGTATATCAGAATGTCGTTGATATACACCACTACACCCTGCCCGTGCAGGTCCCGGAAAATCCTGTCAACAAAGGCCTGGAAGACTGATGGAGCATTCATCAACCCGTACGGCATGACGAGGTACTCATAGTGCCCTGAGGTGGTACTAAATGCCGTCTTCCACTCATTCCCTCTCCGGATACGCACCAGGTTGTAAGCGCTCCTGAGATCCAATTTTGTGAAGAAGCGCGCCCCGTGCATTGACTCTATCGCACTGGCGATGAGAGGCAGCAGGTAGCTGTACCTCACAGTGATCTGATTGATACCCCGATAGTCAATACACGGGCGCAGACCTCCATCCTTCTTCTTCTTCACAAAAAATAAACTCGAGGAGGCAGGTGAAGTGGAGGGCCGAATGTATCCCTGCCCCAGGGATTCGGAGACATATGTTTCCATAGCCGCCGTCTCCTCCTGTGACAGAGGATACACGTGACTCCTGGGAAGTGCTGCTGGATTATTGCACAATCCCCCCGTCGATGGGGTGGTAATTGAGTAGCCTTCTTCTTACAGAAGGCGAGAGCCAAATCGGCATATTCTGAGGGGATGCGCACGGTGGAGACCTGGTCTGGACTTTCCACGGTACTCGCACCGATGAAAACCCCTACACACCTCCCTGAGCAGTCTCGTCGAGAGCCCTCTGTTGCCACGAAATAGTGGGGTCATGACAGGCCAACCAGGGTAGGCCCAGCACCACGGGAAACGCAGGAGAATCAATAAGGAAGATTCTCTCCCTGTGACCCTCCTGCGTAACCATGCTTAGTGGAGCGGTGGCCTCCCTAATCAGCCCTGACCCTAATGGTCGACTATCTAGGGCGTGCACAGGGAAGGGCATATCCACAGGAACAAGGGGAATCCCTAAACTATGGGCAAATGAACGGTCAATAAAATTCCCAGCTGCGCCTGAATCTACGAGCGCCTTATGCTGGGAATGTGGGGAAATCTCAGGAAATGTAATAAACACATACATGTGAGCAACAGGGGGATCTGGGTGAGCCTGGTGCCGACTCACCTGGGGTGACACGAAAGTGCCCTGCCTGCTGCCTCGACTCCCTGAGGAACCCCCCCAGCACCGACCAGCAGTGTGCCCTCTGCGTCCACAGATGGTGCAGGGAATGGTCCCTCCTCCGGCCGCCCTAAGTGCAGCACTTCCCAGGTCCATGGGTGTCGGAGCGGAGGTGCTGGGGGATGGAACTCACAGGTCCCGATCTGGACGTCCGCGGGTAGCTAGCAGGTTGTCCAGCTGGATGGACAGGTCCACCAGTTGGTCCAACTTGAGGGTGGTGTCTTGGCAGGCCAACTCCCAACGTACATCCTTGCGCAGACTGCACCGGTAGTGATCGATCAGGGCCCTGTCGTTCCATCCCGCGCTGGCGGCCAGTGTCCAGAAGTCCAAAGCAAAATCCTGAGCGCTCCTCGTCCCCTACCTCATGTGGAACAGACGTTCACCCGCCACTCGACCCTCAGGCGGGTGGTCGAAAACTGCCCCAAAGCGGTGGGTGAACTCTGCGTAATGGTCCAACGTCACGTCTCCTTCACTTCATACGGCGTTGGCCCACTCCAGGGAGGCAGGAGACGAGGGCAGGCACGCTCTCACGTCCCGAAGGAGCTGGGTGGACGGTCGCCTGGTAGAGCTCAAGCTGGAGTAGGAACCCCTGGCATCCGGCAGCCGTCCCATCATACTCCCTCGGGAGCACGAGCCGAATCCCCCTGGGACCGGGTGAAGGAGCGGTGGATAGTGGGGACTGCTGTAGTGGGGCTGGTGGAGACGCTGGACGACCTCCTCCTCTCTCCCAACGATCCATCGTCTGCAGCACGCGATCCATGGCGGTGCCCAGACGTTGCAATATGGTGGACGCGCTCCTCTATCGCCACAGGGCGATACGCCACAGTCTGCTCCTGCTGACTCCATTCTCAGTGAGTAATTCTGTAATGAGGTCTGTGTGTATCTTGTGTAGAGGAGTCAGGCGCAGGACAGCAGATATGAGTAAATAAATGTAATTTACTCAAAATAGACAAATACAATACAATAAAGCGAGCCCACATAACGGACCGTATTACATACAAACAATTACTCATAAACAAACATGGGGAACAGAGGGTTAAATAATGAACAAGTAATTGGGGAATTGAAACCAGGTGTGTAAGACAAAGACAAAACAAATGGAAAATGAAAAGTGGATCCCGATGGCTAGAAGGCCGGTGACGTCGACCGCCGAACGCCACCCGAACAAGGAGAGGGACCYACTTCGGTGGAAGTCGTGACAATAATTCACTGTATCACAATTCCAGATGGTCAGAAGTTTACATACGCTAAGTTGACTGTGCCTTTAAACAGCTTAGAAGATACCAGAAAATTATGTCATGGCTTTAGAAGCTTCTGATAGGCTAATTGACATCATTTGAGCCAATTGGAGGTGTACCTGTGGATGTATTTCAAGGCCTATCTTCAAACTCAGTGCCTCTTTGCTTGGGAAAATCAAAAGAAATCAGCCAAGACCTCAGAAAAAAAATTGTAGACCACCACAAGTCTGGTTCATCATTGGGAGCAATTTCCAAACGCCTGAAGGTACCACGTTCATCTGTACAAACAATAGTACGCAAGTATAAACCTCATGGGACCACCACGCAGCCGTCATACCACTCAGGAAGGAGACACGTTCTGTCTCCTAGAGATGAACGTACTTTGGTGCGAAAAGTGCAAATCAATCCCAAAACAACAGCAACAGACCTTGTGAAGATGCTGGAGGAAACAGGTACAAAATGATCTATATCCACAGTAAAACGATTCCAATACCAACAACCTGAAAGGCCGCTCAGCAAGGAAGAAGCCACTGCTCCAAAACCACAATAAAAAAGCCAGATTACGGTTTGCAACTGCACATGGGGACAAAGATGGTACTTTTTGGAGAAATGTCCTCTGTTCTGATGAAACAAAAATAGAACTGTTTGGCCATAATGACCATCGTTATGTTTGGAGGAAAAAGGGGGAATTCCATTGCTCACCTCCAATATCAGCCCGACTGGCTCAGGTTCCCTCTTAGAGTCCTCACGGGTAGCACGGGAAGTTGACGCAGATCTCCCATCTGGCTCGCCACACTCCCCATGAGCCCCTCCCCAAGAAATGTTTGGGTATTACTCACGGGTCTCCAGCCTTGCTTCCGTGCTGCCTCCTCATATCGCCTCCTCTCGGCTTCGCCTGCCTCCAGCTCTTCACGAGGAGGCGATATTCTCCCGGTTGTGCCCAAGGTCCCTACCATCCAGTATCTCCTCCCATGTCCAAGAATCCTGTGTAGGTGGTCCTGTTGCCGCTTTACATGCCGCTTGGTCCTGCATTGGTGGGTAATTCTGTCACGATCGTGTGGGGGATTGACGGACCAAAACGCAGCATTTGGAAAATAAGCCATCTTCCTTTATTTTTGAAGAAGGAAAAATGAAACAAAACACACTTACAAACTAACCAAAACAATGAACGACCGTGACACTATGAACGTAGTGCACATACAGGCTACAAACGTTCCACATAGACAATTACCCACATCAAACGAAAGCCTATGGCTACCTTAAATATGGCTCCCAATCAGAGACAACAGAAATCAGCTGTCTCTAATTGGGAACCCATTCAGGCAACCATAGACTTTCCTAGACAACTACACCCAACATAGACACAGCTAGACACATACACTCAACACAAACCCATACACTACACCAACACCCCCTTTACCATAAACCACCCAAAACCGACAAAACACAAACATTCCCCATGTCACACCCTGACCTAACTAAAAAATAAAAGAAAACAAAGAATACTAAGGCCAGGGCGTGACAATGTTATTAGTAGCAGCAGTTTGTTATATCTGGAGTACTTCTCCTGTCTTATCCTGTGTCCTGTGTGAATTTAAGTATGCCTCTTTAATTCTCTCTTTCTCTCTTTCTTTCTCTCTCTCGGAGGACCTGAGCCTAGACAGGACCATGCCTCGGGACTACCTGGCATGATGACTCCTTGTTGTCCCCAGTCCACCTCGCTGTGCCGCTGCTCCAGTTTCAACTGTTCTGCCAGCGGCTATGGAACCCTGACCGTTTCACCGGACGTGCTACCTGTCCCAGACCGCTTTTTTCAACTCTTTCTAGGGAGTTTTTCCTAGCCACTATGCTTCTACACCTGCATTGCTTGCTGTTTGGGGTTTTAGGCTGGGTTTCTGTACAGCACTTTGAGATATCAGCTGATGTAAGAAGGGCTATATAAATACATTTGATTTGATTTGATATGTGAAGTGGGAAAGTGTGTTTTGTGTGTTATGATGTCAATATACGTGTGTGTGTGTGTGTGTGTGTGTTGTGTGTGGTGTGTTGTGTGTGTGTGTGTGTGTTGTGTGTGTGTGTGTGTGTGTGGTGTGGTGTGTGTGTGTGTGTTGTTGGTGTGTGTGTGTGTGTGTGTTGTGTGGTGTGTTGGTTTGTGTGTGTGTGTGTGAGGGTTTGTAGTTGTAGTAGTCTATGTGTGTGTATGTGTGTGTTGTGTGTGTAGTCTATGTGTGAGTGTGTGGGTAGAGTTCAGTGAGTTTGTATAGCACCGGTGCAAGAGAGTGCAGTTCAAATATAAAGGGGATCAATGTAAATATCAGGGTAGCCGTTTGATTAACTGTTCAGCTGGTTTATGGCTGGGGGTAGAAGATGTTCAGGAGCCTTTTGGTCCAAGACTTGGCGCTCCCATACCTCTTGCCGTGCGATAGCAGAGAGAACAGAATCACAGAGTAGATAATAACATCCGTGTCTAACATCTATAAACAACAGAAAACAAGGCTGCTGGCTACAGTCAGACATGAATGTAAATGTTTGAGCTAAAGAAAAGCTATTTATATCACCTCTAAAAAAGCTACATTCTTCTCCATAGAAACATGAAATCCATCTAACTGGTAAACGATGTTCTGACTGTGTGTTGTGTGTGTGTGGTTGTGTGTGTG
>NC_036872.1:24524473-24570749 GCF_002910315.2 Salvelinus sp. IW2-2015 | reverse complement strand
GGCTTGCAAGCCGAAGAACACCATCCCAACCGTGAAGCACAGGGGTGGCAGCATCATGTTGTGGGGGTGCTTTGCTGCAGGAGGGACTGGTGCACTTCACAAAATAGATGGCATCATGGGTTGAAAATTATGTGGATATATTGAAGCAACATCTCAAGACATCAGTAAGGAAGTTAAAGCTTGGTCACAAATGTGTCTTCCAAATGGACATTGACCCAAGCATACTTCCAAAGATGTGGCAAAAGGGCTTAAGGACAACAAAGTCAAGGTATTGGAGTGGCCATCACAAAGCCCTGACCTCAATCTATAGAAAATGTGTGGGCAGAACTGAAAAAGCACGTGCGAGCAAGGAGGCCTACAAAACCTGACTCGGTTTATACCAGCTCTGTAAGGAGGAATGGGCGAAATTCACCCAACTATTGTGGGAAGCTTGTGGAAGGCTACCAGAAATGTTTGACCCAAGTTAAACAATTTAAAGGCAATGCTACCAAATACTAATTGAGTGTATGTAAACTTCTGACCCACTGGGAATGTGATTGAAAGAAATAGAAGCAGAAATAAATCATTCTCTTCTACTATTATTCTGACATTTCACATTCTTAAAATCAACTGGTGATCCTAACTGACCTAAGACAGGGAATTTTTATTCGGATTAAATGTCAGGAATTGTGAAAAACTGAGTTTAAATGTAGTTGGCTAAGGTGTATGTAAACTTCAACTTCAACTGTACATGTAGGTAAGGTTAAGGTGTGTGTGTGTGTGTGTGTGTGTGTGTGTGTGTGTGTGTGTGTGTGTGTGTGTGTGTGTTAGTACAGTACCTGTGTGTTTGTTTTATGTTTTATGGTGGAATAGAGAATGTCATCTATATTTTTCGTAGCTGTCTATTTACCAACACAAACCGAGGCTAGCACTAAGACTGCACTCAACAAGCTGAATACAGCCATAAGCCAACAAGAAAATGCTCATCCGGAGGCGGTGCTCCTAGTGGCCTGTGAGTTTAATGCAGTGAAACTGAAATCCGTCTTTACTCCACACACAGAAACGCATACAAAGCTCTCCCTCTCCCTCGCCCTCCATTTGGCAAATCTGACCATAACTCTATCCTCCTGATTTCGGCTTACAAGCAAAAACTCAAACAGAAAGTACCAGTGACGTGCTCAATATGGAAGTGGTTCGATGAAGTGGATGCTAAGCTACAGAACTGTTTCGCTAGCACAGACTGGAATATGTTCTGGTATTCATCTGATGGCATTGAGGAGTTTACCACATCTGTCACCAGCTTCATTAATTAATAAGTGTATTGTCCCCAAAGTGACAGTACATCAGTGGAGGCTCCTCAGAGGAGGAAGGGGAGGACCATCCTCCTCAGTGAATTTCATAAAAATATAAATAGTGAAACATTAAAAAAGTTAACCTTTTTAGATAAAACTGTACTAAATATATTCACATCACCAAATAATTGATTAAAACACACTGTTTTGCAACGAAGGTCTAAAGTAGCCTCAACAGACAGTTTCCGTCCTCCTCTGGGTACATTGACTTCAATACAAAACCTAGGAGGCTCATGGTTCTCGCCCCCTTCCATAGACTTAGTAATTATGACAACTTCCGGAGGACGTCCTCCAACTTCTTCAAGTATGAACATGTTGGACATGTTGTCCAGCCAAACAAAGCATCAGAGAATGAATCTAGTATTGAAATCATAAGCTACAGCTAGCTAGCACTGCAGTGCATAAAATATGGTGAATATTTGACTCAAAGAGAGAGAAAGACAATAGTTGAGCAGTTTTGAACAAATTAATTTTTCAAAAATAAAGTAGAAACAAGAGAGAGTATTTTCTTGTTGTATTTTCTTTCACTTTCACTTACTTAGCTAGCTAATGCAGCTAGCTAGTTTAGCCTACTCAAACACCAGGCTCAAACAGAGAGGGATGCCATGTTAGCTAGCTGGCTATGGCTATCCAACACTGGAACTTTTCCAAGTCAAGGTAAGAATTTGGTTTTATAAATGTATTGCCACCAGGGCCCACCAGTGTAACTGCTAAACTGCTTGCTAACTCTACACAGTACTGCATGATTGTAGCGGGTTTACCAACACGTTATTTCTAGTAACTATGTTGACTGACGTTAGCTAATATGGTGACAACGATGTAGGCTGTGTGTAGCGGTTACCGGTATGATATAAAGGTTTGGCTTGGAAAGGTTTTTTCGCCAGGTCACAGACAGCTGATGTGTTTTGCACTGAAGGCTTCAAGCGAAAGGAAAAGGTGAGAGGAGGGAGCCCGTAGATGCGAGAAGGAATTAATGAGGAAAGTGATCATGCTGTTAATGAGGAAAGTGAACTATGTTTGCATGTGATCAGGGGTGTATTCATTGAATCGATTCTGTTGGAAAATGTTTCTTAAACAGAATTAAACGGAACGAAACGGGGATAAACATACCTGAATTTGTCCAATAGAAAACTCTCATTTGCAACTGTTGGACTAATGATTACACCCTAGATCAGCTAGATGCAGGCAAGAGTGTACAAGGCGGTATTGAATGTGTCATTGTCTGTCACCTTGTAACAACAGGTTAACAGGTTAAACAGGTTAACATTCACAAGGCCGCAGGGCCAGATGGATTGCCAGGACCCCTACTCAGAGCATGCGCTGACCAGCTGGCAAGTGTCTTCACTGACATTTTCAACCTCTCCCTGACCCAGTCTGTAGTAACCACATATTTCAAGCAGACCACCATAGTCCCTGTGCCCAAGAATGCTAAGTTAACCTGTCTAAATGACTATCGCCCTGTAGCACTCATATCTGTAGCCATTAAATTATTTGAAAGGTTGTTGGCTCACATTAACACCATCATCCGAGACACCCTGGACCCACTCCAATTCGCATACTGCACCAACATATCCACAGATGATTGCAATCTCTATTGCACTCCACACTGCCCTCTCCCACCTGGACAAGAGGAACACCTATGTGAGAATGCTGTTCATTGACTACAGCTCAGTGTTCAACACCATAGTGCCCTCCAAGCTCATCACTAAGCTATGGGCCCTGGGACTGAACATCTCCCTCTGCAACTGGATCCTGGACTTCCTGACAGGTCAGGACAACAACCTCTCCCTCAACGTCAGCAAGACAAAGGAGCTGATCGTGGACTACAGGAAACGGAGGGCCGAGCACGCCTCTATTCACATTGACTGGGCTTAGTGGAGGGCACAACAATGCATCTTCCTCCTCAGTAAGCTGAATTGGCATGTGCCCTCAGATCCTCAAGAAGTTATACAGCTGCACCATTGAGAGCATCTTGACTGGCTGCATCACCACGTGGTATGGCAACTACTGTGCATCAGAACGCAAGGCAGTGCATCACTGGGGCCGAGCTCCCTGCCATCCAGGACCTCTATACCAGGCGGTGTCAGAGGAAGGGCCTACAAATTGTCAAAGACTCCAGCCACCCAAGTCATAGACTGTTCTCTCTGCTATTGCACGGCAAGCAGTACCAATGCACTAAGTCTGTAACCAACAGGACCCTGAACAGCTTCTACCCCAAGCCATAAGTGCTAAATAGTTAGTTAAATAGTTAACTAAATACACTATATACACAAAAGTATGTGGACACCCCTTGAAATGAATGGATTTGACTGTTTCAGCCACACCCGTTGCTGACAGGTGTATAAATCGAGCACACAGCCATGCAATCTCCATAGACAAACATTGGCAGTAGAATGGCCGGTACTGAAGAGCTCAGTGACTTTCAGCGTGGCACTGTCATAGGATGCCACATTTCCAACAAGTCGGTTCGTCAAATTGCTGCCCTGCCAGAGCTGCCCCGGTCAACTGTAATTGTTGTTATTGTGAAGTGGAAACATCTAG
Source organism: Salvelinus sp. IW2-2015 (assembly GCF_002910315.2). Classification (NCBI taxonomy): domain Eukaryota; kingdom Metazoa; phylum Chordata; class Actinopteri; order Salmoniformes; family Salmonidae; genus Salvelinus; species Salvelinus sp. IW2-2015. Next base: position 24,566,877 of record NC_036872.1, on the reverse strand, counting down.
TAGCAACAACGGCTCAGTCGCAAAGTGGTAGGCCACACAAGCTCACAGAACGGGACTACCAAGTGCTGAAGCACATAGAGCGTAAAAATTGTCTGTCCTCAGTTGCAACACTTACTACCGAGTTCCAAACTGTCTCTGGAAGCAACGTCAGCACTAGAACTGTTCGTCGGAAGCTTCATGAAATGGGTTTCCATGGCCGAGCAGCCGCCCACAAGCCTAAGATCACCATGCACAATGCCAAGCATCGGCTGGAACGCATTCTCTGGAGTGATGATTCACGCTTCACCATCTGGCAGTCCGACGGAAAAATCTGGGTTTGGCAGATGCCAGGAAAACGCTACCTGCCCCAATGCATAATTCCAACTGTCCCAATGCATAATGCCAACTGTAAAGTTTGGTGGAGGAGGAATAATGGTCTGGCGATGTTTTCCGTGGTTGTGTGTGACAGTCGTCTACAGTAAAAGATCCCTGTGTGTAATGAGTATTGACCCAAAGAAGACCACTGACACTGGGTAATATGGTGAAAAGAGAGAGAGAAAGCCACCTAATGAAGCCACTATGTAATTATCTGTTTGCGGTCTGTTGTGTGTGTGACCCTGAACATATCCCGAACTTTCATTGAGCTTAGTCCAAGTGCATGTGCTTCATAGCAGGAAATCAGCCGTGCCTGTGGACTTAACGAGCATTACTAAAATAGGACAACATGGGATGGGATGGGATGACCTGTGCCCTCACTCACATGACCTCTCTTTACGGTTTCCTTCAATCAGATATTACTGCTTAACCACAGGACCGCTGTATTAGGGAGTAAAGTATACTCAGAGTAGATTATCTTCTGGCCTGTGGCTCCTGCAGGCTGTTTGCATATCTTAACTCTTTATCATGCAATGCACACGTCCAGAAAATGTCTGACCCGCTTGATTGCTATTCCACCCAGGTCTCTCTCTCACCCCTCTCTCCTGTCTATCTCTCCCCTACCTCCCCATTTCTCCCTCTCTCTCACCCTCTCTCTCCCTCACCCTCCCCCAATCCAAGCCCTCTCTCTCACACCCCTTTCTATGTCTCATTCTCTCCCTTCCCTTTCTCACACCCTCTCCAAGTCCAACCCCTCTATCTCTCTCTTTCTCTCCCTTCCCTCCCCATCTCTCTCACACCCTCTCTCACTCCAACCCCGTTCTCTCTCACCCTCTCCCCCTTTCTCTGACGTGAGCGGCCTCAGACTAAACCAAGGTCGCCTAAATTGATTTGGATATTCGCTGAGCTTCTTTGTCAAGTTTTTAATTGCGTTTCTGTACCAACCGTCACATACAGGGACGTGATGCACCTAAAAAATATGAGCGGGCACAAAGTATGTGAGGATGGCTGGTTGGTGGTCCGCAAGGGGGCTAAGCCCCGCGTCCATAAGTTGAAACAGCTATTTCTTGCAGTCTAGAGCGATAATCATTCATTTATTTTTCTGCATATCTAACCATACCCCTTGAGCTGTCTGTATCCTCCTGACTGGTGGTTATTTTTTTTAAAGAAACTAAATATGCTTCTCTGCATTTCTGCTAAATTCTGTGTAAAAGATTGAAAGGAATGTGAGTCTTATTCAGTACATTTAGTTACTGCTTGCTTTTCTAAAGTCTACCAACCTTGCCAGCAGGCATGCCAGCTAAGATAGTTAGACAAGCTAGCTACACTAACTTGATCAATAGCCTAAAATCATTTCTTGGTAGTTATGACGTTGGGAGATTGGGAACCTATCTGGGCTAGCTAAAGCCAACTTCATAAAATTTCTAGGTGTCTAGTAGTATTAGCCTACAGAGACACATTTATATATATACTGTATATACAGTGCTTTTGGAAAGTATTCAGACCACTTGACTTTTTCCACATTTTGTTACGTTACAGCCTTATTCTAAAATTGATTCAATTGTTTTTTCCCTCATCAATCTACACACAGTACCCCATAATGACAAAGTAAAAACAGATTTTTAGAAGTTGTTGCTAATTTATAAAGAATTAAAAACTGTAATATTACATTTACATAAGTATTCAGACGCTTTACTCAGTACTTTGTTGAAGCACCTTTGGCAGCGATTACAGCATTGAGTCTTCTTGGGTATGACGCTACAAGCTTGGCACACCTGTATTTGGGGAGTTTCTCCCATTCTTCTCTGCAGATCCTCTGAAGCGCTGTCAGGTTGGATGGGGAGTGTTGCTGCACAGCTATTTTTAGGTCTCTCCAGAGATGTTCGATCGCGTTCTAGTTCGGGCTCTGGCTGGGCCACTCAAGGACATTCAGAGACTTGTCCCGAAGCCACTCCTGCGTTGGCTCGGCTGTGTGTTTAGGGTCGTTGTCCTGTTGGAAGGTGAATCTTCGCCAGTCTGAGGTCCGGAGGATCTCTCTGTACTTTGCTGCGTTCATCTTTCCCTCGATCCTGATTAGTCTCCCAGTCCCTGCAGCTAGAAAACATCCCAACAGCATGATGCTGCCACCACCATGCTTCACACTAGGGATGGTGCCAGGTTTCCTCCAGACGTGACACTTGGCATTTCATCAGATTAGAGAATCTTGTTTGTCATAGTCTGAGAGTCTTTAGGTGCCTTTTGGCAAACTCCAAGCGGGCTGTCATGTACCTTTTACTGAGGAGTGGCTTCTGTCTGGCCACTCTACCATAAAGGAATGATTGGTGGAGTGCTGCAGAGATGGTTGTCCTTATGGAATGTTCTCCCATCTCCACAGTGGAGCTCTAGAGCTCTGGCAGAGTGGCCATCGGGTTCTTGGTCACCTCCCTGACCAAGGCCCTTCTCCCCCGATTGCTCAGTTTGGCAGGGCGGCCAGCTCTAGGAAGAGTCTTGGCGGTTCCAAACTTCTTCCATTTAAGAATGATGGATGCCACTGTGTTCTTGGGGCTCTTCAATGCTGCAGACATTTTTTGGTACCCTTCCCCAAATCTGTGCCTCGACACAATCCTGTCTCAGAGCACTATGGACAATACCTTCGACCTCATGGCTTGGTTTTTGCTCTGACATGCACTGTCAACTGTGGGACCTTATATAGACAGGTGTGTGCCTTTCCAAATCATGTCCAATCAATTGAATTTACCTCAGGTGAACTCCAGTCAAGTTGTAGAAACATCTCAAGGATGATCAATGAAAACAGGATGCACCTGAGCTCAATTTTGAGACTCTTAGCAAGGGGTCTGAATACTTATGTAAACAAGGTATTTCTGTTTTTTATTTTAATACTCGATGCTGTAATCACATTTTGCTTTGTCCTTATGGGGTTTTGTGTGTAAATGTCTGAGGATTATTATATTTTTTTTTTTATCCATTTAGAATAAGAGTGTAACGTAACAAAATGTGGAAAAAGTCAGGGGGTCTGAATACTTTCCAAAGGCACTGTATATATAAACCTGTTTGTTTTTGTTTTTGTTTTAACAGGACAAACCTGTTCCCACTATGGGCACGACGCCTCTGGTCACACCCACACGTGTGTGCAGACACACACACACACCACAGTCCTCCCCAGAGGATTGGTCTTCTCCACATGATGAGATTCAATTGGATGCCTATTATGGTAAACAGTAGCCTAATGACAGAGAAGAGAATACAAATAATTCAGAGGTGAACAATAGAGGTGAACAATCCTTGGCTCAGTTAATTTTGTGGCATTTTGCCATTCCATTATTTTGTGAGTTTTTCAAATTTCCTAAATGGCAACTATATTCAAATAATTAAATGAATTAGCATTTCTGTTTAGACTACATAGCCAATTCAAATCGAGCATGGAAAATTAAAACGAGTTCGAGGGAGCACACAGCACATCTAACTCCTCGCTCTCTATACCCCCGCCTCCCCCCCACACTCTCTCTCGCTCACCACACTCCATCCACCTCTCTCAGAAAAGTCACAGACAGTGCCAGTGCCTGCCTTTTGCATTACCGCGGACAGGCAAGGGTCTGCTTTGAGAAGAGCGGGAGGACAGATTAATTAACCCTTTAAATCAGAGAACTCGGCTACAACATGCAGGTAAACAAACTCATCCATTCTATTAACATGGCTATAGATGTTTTCATTTTTAGAAAGATTACCAAGCTTCTGAAATTGTGAGTCAATTCAAAACGACATGTTTCACGCCCTAACAATTCCGACGAGAAATTGCGATAAATCGTCCAGTGTTGCCATCCTTCCATCCTTTCGTCCACATGCCCTTCAGCAACATATTTCTCGCATGTTGAGCCAGAGTTCGGAGCGAATTTACGTAATTCTACAGCGCTATATGGCTTGGGCTAGGGCACACGCTTAGCGCGCACTGCACAGGGACCCCATCCTCCGGCTGCTTCCAGTGAGGTGTCACAGAGAATCATGTCTTCCACAGTGAATGGACTGTGTGTTTGTGAGTGTGTGTGTGTGTGTGTGTGAGTCTTCAACTTTTCCACGGTGACTAGAGCCCGATAGTCTGTCTGCCTGGGTCTATTGTGATTCATGCATGTCTTTGTATCTTTAAATAGTCTGTTTTATAGAGGACTTTAATGGGTGACTCTGTCTGTGAGAGTGTACTACTGTGTATTACATGCTACTGTCCTGTGTGTTACATGCTACTGTCCACAGTTTCACTTAATCCAGAACGAATGTATGGGAATTGGGAAATATGTGGGGTGATTGAGTGGAGAGAAACACATTGGTTTTACTATCCAAGTGGGGACCAAAACATTTATTCCCATTCAAAATCCTATTTAACCCCAAACCTAACCCTAACCCCTTAACCTAACGCTAACCTTAAATCTAACCTTAACCCCTAACCCTAAAAATAAACCTAACTCTAATTCCTAACCCTAATCCTAACCACTAAACTTTTGAACTTTTGGAACCCAAAAGGATAATAAGGTTAGACCGCACGCACACACACACACACGCACGCACACACGCACGCACCAGAGCCACAGTCTTGATTCAGTGATTTGAAATACAGTCTTGTCTACACTAGTTATTATTCTGGCTCTGGGTCTTTGCACCAATGTCCTGGTCTTTGTAGTCTCTTAACTCACATGGTCAAGATACACCACTGAGTAATGTCAAGGTCAGAGTGACACAACATAAAAGTACCAGGGCACCTTACTGTTTAAATGTAGAAGCCAGTCTCACTCACACACACACACACACACACACACACACACACACACACACACACACACACACAACACACACACACACACACACACACACACACACACACACACACACACACACACACACACACACACACACACACACACACACACACACACACACACACACACACCACACACACACACACACACACACAACACACACACACACACACACACACACACACACACACACACACACACACACACACACACACACACACACACACACACACACACACACACACACACACACACACACACACACACACACACACACACACACACACCACACACACACACACACACACACACACACACACACACCACACACACACACACACACACACACACACACACACACCACACACACACACACACACACACACACACACACACACACAACCACACACACACACACACACACACACACACACACACACACACACACACACAACACACACACACACACACACACAGCACACACACACACACACACACACACACACACACACACACACACACACACACACACACACACACACACACACACACACACACACACACACACACACACACACACACACACACACACACACACACACACACACACACACACACACACACACACACACACACACACACACACACACACACACACACACACACACACACACACACACACACACACACACACACACACACACACACACACACACACACACACACACACACACACACACACACACACACACACACACACACACACACACACACACACACACACACACACACACACACACACACACACACACACACACACACACACACACACACACACACACACACACACACACACACACACACACACACACACACACACACACACACACACACACACACACACACACACACACACACACACACACACACACACACACACACACACACACACACACACACACACACACACACACCAACACACACACACACACACTCAAGTCCACATGAATCTGCCACCCTCCCACACACTCATGCTCTATGACAACCATGTGTTTTCTCACAGAGAGAGAGAGGCAGTCTCATATAAAAGACAAATAGCAGCTTTGGACCCCTCTCTCTCTCCTTCTCTTCCCCAATCTCTCTACTTTCCTCCATCCTTCTCTCTTTCTTTCCATCAGTCTCTCTCCATCCCCTTCCCTCTCGTTTGTAGACATGTTACCCATTGGCAGTGTTCTTCCTTGGGTCAATACTCATTAAACACACAGATCCTTTTCTCATACACACCCACACACAAACTGCTGTATTTAGGCTACACCTGGAGCAGAGAGAGAAAGAGAGAGATAGTGTAGGAGGACAGGAGAGAGAAGAGGAGTGGAGTGATTGACTCAGAAATGATCAATATCCACCTTCGTAACATGGATGACGCCTGAGTTTGAATGTGAAGCTAACTGAAGATGGCTAGTTGGAGTTCTAGTTGGCATCATACTATACCACTCTGGTCTCCTAGTCAGGTATTAATCAGTCCCTAAAAAGGAGGGAAGGATGAATACCAGTAGTGTTCAGACATGTAGGCCTAACATCTTTAAAACGTTAATATAATGGGAGTGGAGAAGAGAGGAGGAAATAGGGGAGGATAGGAGAAAATAGGGGAGGAGAAGAGAGGAGGAAATAGGGGAGAAGAGGAGGCGAGGAAATAGGGGATGGGAAGAGAGGAGGAAATAGGGGAGGGGAAGAGTAGAGGTGGGGAACAAGGGCAGAAGAGGGAGAGAGAGGCACACACACTCACAAACATGCAGAAAGAAGGACAGAGCTAGAGAGATGAAGAGAGAGAGATATAGAGAATGTACCATGGTCTCTCTATCTCTCCAGCGTGGCCAGATAGGATGTTAATCACACATGACTTGTTAATGGAATCACCCGTCTGTGACGCTACAGACGAGGACTTCTCTTCTCCGCTCTCCTCTGCTTCTCCTCCTCTCCGCTCCCTTCCTCTCCCCTTCCTCTTCTCTGCTCCCCTCCCCCATCTCCTCCGCTTCCCTCCTCTCACCCGCTCCCCCTCTACTCCTCTCCGCCTCTTCTCCTCTCCGCTCCTCCTCCTCATCCCTCTCTTCTCTACAGTTGTGTAAAGTACCTCAGTAAAAATACTTTAAAGTACTACTAAAGTCGTTTTTTGAGTATCTGTACTTTACTTTACTATTTATATTTTTGACAACTTTTACTTTTACTTCACTACATTCCTAAAGATTTTCCTTGACACCCAAAAGTACTAGTTACATTTGGACAGGAAAATGGTCCAATTCACACACTTATCAAGAGAACATCCCTGGTCATCTCTACTGCCTCTGATCTGGCGGACTCACTAAACACACATGCTTTGTTCGTAAATTATGTCTAAGTGTTGGAGTGTGCCCCTGACTATCCGTAAATAAATAAAAACAAGGCAATTCTGCCGTATGCTTTGCATAATATAAGGAATTTAAGTATATTTGAGCAATTCCATTTACTTTTTAATACTTAAGTATATTTAAAATCATTTTTAGTCTTTTACTCAAGTATTATTTCACTGGGTGACTTTCACTTTTGCTTGACTCATTTTCTATTAAGGTATCTTTACTTTTACTCAAATATAACATTTGAATACTTTTTCCACCACTGCTTTGGTATTCTGCTCTCCACTCCCCTCTGCTCCCTCTCCTCATCACTCTCTTCTTTATTCTGCTCCTCACTCCCCCTCCTCTCTTCCACTCCCCTCTGCTCCCCTCCTCATCCCTCTCTCCTGTCCTCTGCTCCTCGCTCTCCTCTCCATCATTAGTGATGGGTCTATAATGTCTCAGCATCTCCTCTTATTCCTCATCCCTTCATCTCTCTGTCTCTCTCCTCTCAGGGAGAAGTAGTGAAAAGAGAGAGACTGTAACTATTTGCACATCATTACAACACTGTATATATTTTGTTTATTATCTATTTCACTTGCTTTGGCAATGTAAACATATGTTTCCCATGCCAATAAAGCCATTCAATTGAATTGAGAGAGAGAGAGAGAGAGAGAGTACCAACCAAGGAGGGTCTACTGCAGCATCTAGATCTTCTGTACAGATTCTGTCAGACCCGGCCCCTGACAGTAAATATCAGTTCGACAAAATAATGGTGTTCCAAAAAAGAAAAGGCCCAGTTGCCAGGACCACGAATACAAATTCCATCTAGACATCGTTGCCCTAGAGCACACAAAAAACTATACATACCTTGGCCCAAACATCAGCACCACAGGTAACTTCCACAAAGCTGTGAACGATCTGAGAGACAAGGCAAGAAGGGCCTTCTATGCCATCAAAAGGAACATTAAATTCGACATACCAATTAGGATCTGGCTAGAAGTACTTGAATAAGTTATAGAACCCATTGCCCTTTATGCTTGTGAGGTCTGGGGTCCGCTCACCAACCAAGAATTCACAAAATGGGACAAACACCAAATTGAGACTCTGCATGCAGGATTCTGCTAAAATATCCTCAGTGTACAACGTAAAACAAATAATGCATGCAGAGCAGAATTAAGCTGATACCCGATAATTATCAAAATCCAGCAAAGAGACGTAAAATTCTACAACCACCTAAAAGGAAGAGATTCTGAAACCATCCATAACAAAGCCATCACCTACAGAGAGATGAACCTGGAGAAGAGCCCCCTTAGCAAGCTGGTCCTGGTGCGCTGTTCACAAACAGACCCCACAGAGCCCCAGAACAGCAACATATATCTATATACAACACTGTATATATGTATTGCTGATGACACAACAGTGGAAGGCCTGATCACCGACAACAATGAGACAGCCTATAGGGAGGAGGTCAGAGACCTGACCGTGTGGTGCAAGGACAACAACCTCTCCCTCAACGTGATCAATACAAAGGAGATGATTGTGGACTACAGGAAAAAGAGGACGTAGCATGCCCCCATTCTCATCAACGGGGCTGCAGTGGAGCAGGTTGAGAGCTTCAAGTTCCTTGGTGTCCACATCACCAACAAACTAACATGGTCCAAGCACACCAAGACAGTCGTGAAGAGGTTACAACAAAACCTCTTCTCCCTCAGAGAGGGAAAACCCTATTCTCCCCCACCCTGGTCATAGACTGTTCTCTCTGCTACCGCACGGCAAGCGATACAGCAGCGCCAAGTCTAGGTCCAAGAAGCTTCTAAACAGCTTCTACCCCCAAGCCATAAGACTCCTGAACATCTAATCAAATGACTACCCAGACAACTCTCTATTATCATCTATACATAGCCACTTTAATAACCCTACCTGCATGTACATAATTACCTCAACTACCTCGACACCGGTGTCCCCGCACATTGACACATTGACTCTGTGCCGGTACCCCCTTTATATAGCCGCGCTATTGTTATTTACTGCTGCTCTTTAATTATTTGTTTTTCTTATTTCTTACTTTTTTTTCTTCAGGAATTTTCTTAAAACTGCACTGTTGTTTATGGGCTTGTAAGTAAGCATTTCAATGTAAGGTTGTATTTGGCACGTGACAAATACAATTTGATTTGATAATATGACATTTTAAAGGTTTTTATTTTTTTGGAGTGTAATGTTTACTGTAAATGTTTTATTGTTTATTTCACTTTGTTTATTATCTACTTCACTTGCTTTGGCAATGTTAACATATGTTTCCCATGCTAATAAAGGCCCTTAAATTGAATTGAGAGAGAGAGAGAGAGAGAGGAGAGAGAAGAGGAGAGAGAGAGAGAGAGAGAGAGAGAGGAGAGAGAGAGAGAGAGAGAGAGAGAGAGAGAGAGAGAGAGAGAGAGAGAGAGAGAGAGAGAGAGAGAGAGAGAGAGAGAGAGAGAGAGAGAGAGAGAGAGAGAGAGAGAGAGAGAGAGAGAGAGAGAGAGAGAGAGAGAGAGAGAGAGAGAGAGAGAGAGAGAGAGAGAGAGAGAGAGAGAGAGGAGGAGAGAGAGAGAAGAGAAGAGAGAGAGAGAGCAGAGAGAGAGAGAGGACTGATAGAAGCCGTGTAATGAAAACATATGTCTTGCATGATCTATTGACAAATGGACTAAAGACATGATGACTAATATTAAATAATTGATGGTAAATGGCAGTATACTGATGTGCCGTTTGTTTGTGTTTTGTGTGTGTGTGTGTGTGTGGGTGCATGCTTTTGTGCACGCGCGTGTGTGGTTGATGTCAGAGCGATCCAGTGAAGTGCTGCCCAGGCCAAAGCATTTGGACACTTAAGAGAGAACAGGAAAGGGGAATCCTGGCTGATATTTGTGTGTGTGTGTGTGTGTGGTGTGTGTGTGTGTGTGTGTGGTGTGTGTGTGTGTGTGTGTGTGTGTGTGTGTGTGTGTTGTGTGTGTGTGTGTGTGTGTGTGTGTGTGTGTGTGTGTGTGTGGTGGTGTGGTGTGGTGTGTGTGTGTGTTTTGAACAGTAGACTGGCCTTACTGTATGAATAATCCAGAAAGTTTTTTTTATTTTTTTTCAGCAGCCTCGACTGGATAGGGGAGGAGGCTAGTTCAGGGTGTGAGTTGCTCCTCTCCTCTTCATTATACGTCTCTCCTCCTCCTCCCTCTTCCTCCTCTCTTTCCCCCTCCTTCTGTCTTCTCCTCATCTTCTCCCTCATTTCATCTTCTTCTCCTGCATGCCCTCTCCTCCTCTCTTTTCCTCCTCTCTCTGTTCCTGTTAATATTCACACAATGAAAACTATTTCCTCCAACTGAAAGACTGTCCGCTCCTGTCCGTCTTTTTTCCTTCTCCATCTCTTCCCCTGAGCGTGCTCCTTCCCCCCTAGCGTGCTCCTTCCCCTGAGCGTGCTCCATCCCCCTGAGCGTGCTCCTTCCCCCCTAGCGTGCTCCTTCCCCCCTAGCGTGCTCCTTCCCCTGAGCGTGCTCCTTCCCCCTGAGCGTGCTCCTTCCTCCCTAGTGTGTTCCTTCCCCCGAGCGTGCTCCTTCCCCCTGAGCGTTCCCCCCCTAGCGTGTTCCTTCCCCCCTAGCGTGTTCCTTCCCCCAGCGTGTTCCTTCCCCCCGAGCGTGCTCCTTTCCCCCGAGCGTGCTCCTTCCCCTGAGCGTGCTCCACCCCCTGAGCGTGCTCCTTCCCCCCGAGCGTGTTCCTTCCCCCCGAGCGTGCTCCTTCCCCCCTGAGCGTGTTCCTTCCCCCCTAGTGTGTTCCTTCCCCCCGAGGTCGGTTCCTTCCCCCGAGCGTGCTCCTTTCCCCGAGCGTGCTCCTTCCCCCGAGCGTGCTCCTTTCCCCCTGAGCGTGCTCCACCCCCCTGAGCGTGCTCCATCCCCTGAGCGTGCTCCTTCCCCCCTGAGCGTGCTCCACCCCCTGAGCGTGCTCCATCCCCCTGAGCGTGCTCCTTCCCCCTGAGCGTGCTCCATCCCCTGAGCGTGCTCCATCCCCCTGAGCGTGCTCCTTTCCCCTGAGCGTGCTCCACCCCCCTGAGCGTGCTCCTTTCCCGCAGCGTGCTCCTTTCCCCCTGAGCGTGCTCCACCCCCTGAGCGTGCTCCATCCCCCTGAGCGTGCTCCTTCCCCCCTGAGCGTGCTCCTTCCCCTGAGCGTGCTCCTTTCCCCGAGCGTGCTCCTTTCCCCCTGAGCGTGCTCCACCCCCCTGAGCGTGCTCCATCCCCCTGAGCGTGCTCCTTCCCCCTGAGCGTGCTCCTTCCCCCTGAGCGTGCTCCATCCCCCTGAGCGTGCCTTCCTTCCCCTGAGCGTGCTCCATCCCCTGAGCGTGCTCCTTCCCCCCTGAGCGTGCTCCTTTCCCCTGAGCGTGCTCCACCCCCCCGAGGTGCCTCTTTCCCCCGCGGGCTTGTTTTTTACACTTAATCTGGCAACAATAAAAATATTGCCAGATAATAGGATGGGTATAATTATGTCACTTCATCTTCTTATGTGGTCATTATGCAGTGGGAAATGTATGTGACATGAACAAACACACACACACACAAGCACACACACACCACTCACACACCACACACACACACACATACACTCTCTCTCGTTCTGTTTTCCCTTATTTCTCTCCTACCTTATCTACCTCCCTCTCTCTACCCTCTTCTTCCTCACCTCATGCTCCTGTGAAATACACAGGAATAGCTATGCAACATTTATTTGCACTTATCTACATCTCTCCTTCGTTTTTCTTTCCCTCCACCCCTCTCCCTTTTCCAGTCTTCTCTCCATCCCTTTCTCTCCCACATTCCTCCACCATTCTCTTTCCCTTGTCCTTATCCCCCCCCTCTCTATCTCTAGCTCACCACTACCTCCTCTCTCTCTCATCCCTCTCTGCCAATACTCCCCCCTAAACCTCTATTCGTCCTGTGCTCGTGCTTAGATAGCGCAGTATTCATTAGGATAATTGACTTCAATTCTTCCAAGAACAAACTCCAAGAACAAACTCCTTTACATCCTCTCTCTATCTCTTCTCTCTATCTATCTATCTCTCTCTCTTTCTCTCTCTCTCTCTCTCTCTCTTTCTCTCTCTCAGTATAAAGAGAGGGATGTGCCTGTGTTGTCAGACTCCCCCAGGATCTCACAGCCGTTTACACCCCTCCGCTGTGTTTTTCCCCCTGTCATCCCTCGCTTCCCTCCCACACAGCAGAGAGCAAACAGAGCTCCTGTATCTTCTCTCTTTCATCTCCTTCCCTCGATCACCAAGGGGACCTAGCCAATCCTGTGTTTGTGTGTGTGTGTGTGCGTGCGGGCGGGGGGCGAGACAGACGACTGATCAATGGAGACGTTTTAGGAGAGTTTAGGGAAATGAGCTGTATCACTCTTATCAGATCTCTCATCCATCCACACTGACTTTCACAATGCCCTTGGACCACACAAGCACCTTGTTGAAACATCCTTATGTAAAGAGACAATGTTGTTCTGCTATGCTTTAGGATTAGTGGTTAGTGGTGGAGACACACCCTAGGACCTCTCTTGCTCCCCTGCTCCCCTTTCCTTTCTATAATTCCCCCATCCTTCTGTTCCCTCCCATCTGTCTGTTCTCATATTGAATCTGTGATCTGATGACCCTGACCCTATCTCTATCTCTATCTCTATCTCTATCTCTGTCTCTATCTCTATCTCTATCTCTCTCGAGCCTCTCTGTGGTTGCACATCTATCATCATGGGTCTGCAGTAATAATCATTCACTGTCTCCCTAGTGGTCTACAGGTCTGTAATTAAACTTCATGACTTCCTCTCTCTCTTTTTCTCTCTTTTTCTCTCTTTTTCTCTCTCTCTCTCTCTCTCTCTCTGTAGGAGGATGGTAAGGTGGTGGATGGCAGTCTGTTGGGTGATGCCAACGGGGTGGAGCCAAGTCCAGGAAGAGTGAAGGAGTCTGGGAAATGGCAGAAGCCACGGTTCACACGCAAAGCCCTGATGAGCTGTCTGGTCAAATGGATCATCACCAGCAGGACAACACCAGACAAAGGTGAGGAGAGAAGACGGAGGGGTTGGGTTGGGTGTGGGGGAGGGTGGCAGGTGAGGGGGTGAGTGGGGGAGAGGTGGAGAGAGTGGGAAAGGACAGAGAGAGAGAGGTGGTGGAGAGAGAGGGACAGATTTGTGGAGTTGAATGTGTAAACAGTAAGTAACTGAATTGGAATGGATTCAAGACTGGACTGGCCTGACCTCTGCTGGTCCCTGTGGGTGAGCATACACATGTAGTGGGCGGTACATTCACCAAGGGGTCAGAGTTCTCACACACACACACACACACACACACACACACACACACACACACACACACACACACACACACACACACACACACACACACACACACACACACACACACACACACACACACACACACACACACACACACACACACACACAGACATATACACACACTGTATTTGATGCATCAATGGCCTTTTTTTTTGCTCATTATTTTGGAGCTCTTAGTTACACTTCAGTGGCTGATTGCAGATTGAACAGACAGCAGCTAAAGCGGCCATTAAAAACATCAACTGGTTGTGTCCCTCTCCTTCTTCGTGTCTCTAAATATACAGTGTTCACATCATACTGTTCCATTAGACCAGGGATCATCAACTAGATTCAGCTGTGGGACGATTTTTTTTCTGGACCTGATGGTCGGGGGGCCAGGACATAATTACAAATAATTTGCAGACAGCAAACTGACCGCAAGAATCCCAAACAGATATAATGTTTGAATAAAACATAATCATTTCAAACCTTGGTTATATTTGTATACGATCATGTGTCTCTCTATTATGGGTGGGAATACTTGGGACCAGATTTCTTAAATTATACTGAACAAAAATATAAACGCAACATGCAACAATTTCAATGATTTTACTAAGTTACAGTTTAATAAGGTAATCAGCCAATTGAAATAAATTCATTAGGCCCTAATCTATTGATTTCACATGACTGTGCAGGGGTGCCTGGGAGGGCATTGGCCCACCCACTGGGGAGCCAGGCCCAGCCAATCAGAATGAGTTTTTCCTGACAAAAGGGCTTTAATTAAAGACAGAAATACTCCTCAGTTTCATCAGCTGTCCGGGTGGCTGGTCTCAGATCCCGCAGGTGAAGAAGCCGGATGTGGAGGTCTAGCGTGGTTACACGTGGTTATGAGGCCAGTTGGATGTACTGTCAAATTCCACAAGCTGCAGGCAGCTTATGGTAGAGAAATTAACATTCAATTCTCTGGCAACAGCTCTGGTGGACATTCCTGCAGACAGCATGCCAATTGCACGCTCCCTCAAAACTCTGTGGCATTGTGATGTGTGACAAAACTGCACATTTTAGAGTGGCCTTTTATTGTCCAAGCACATTTTTTTGTGTGTGTGTGTTATTTCTTACATTATTAGCCCAGAACGTTTTTTGTGTTATTACATAGAGCCAGAAATAACTTTTGGATATCAGAGCGGCGGTAACTTACCAGAATTACAGCCAGAAATACGACTGATCCAGGGCAATTGAACTTATCCTAGAGGCTGCTCCAAGATGCCGCCAATGGAGAAGAGATATTTGGAGTAGACTTCTAGTCCGACTCGGGAGGCGTGCACACCATCCACTGCTTCCGAGTATTTCCTTGGACAATAAAGTAAACAAGCTCATGGCGAGGATCTCCTTCCAGAGAGACATCAGGGACCGTAACATACTCTGTTTCATGGAATCAGGGCTCTCTCCGGATATACTGTCTCAGTCCATACAGCCAGCAGTGTTCTCAGTACATCGTGCAGACAGGAACAAAGAACTCTCCACGAAGAAGAAAGGCATGGTGTATGTTTTATGATTAACGTACAGGAACTCAAGTCCTTTTGTTCACCCGACCTAGAATATCTCTGTTACGAGAATTATGTTCTCAATGTTCATAAACCCAATTCAATTAAACTACTCAGTCTGCAGCCCAGAATGTGTAAGAAACTGGTTGAAATGAAACAGACGGAGGCCCAGCTACGATAGTCAGAAAGTTTATTTACGAGAGCCCTGGTTAGTTGTACAAAACCATTCATTTTATACTGGCTTCTTACGCACATACTTTCGCACACAAACAGACTCCTTACGCACATACTTACACACACAAACATTAGGTATCCTACGCACACACTGTCCCACTAACCAGCCGACAAAGATTAGTGGAGTCTGTGAGAATCACTCCCCGTCCTCCCTCAAGATAGGGAGACCCTGGGAAGTACTCTCAGTGGCCCCCAGCCAAGGTCGGCACCGAATCTTGCTCAGACAGTCTGTGTTTAAGACACTTTAGAGACATATTGTTATATTGTTTTACCCTAATTCTGACTAAAACTACACACATCATTTATTATAATTTTACTGACTAACACTACACACATCATTAACAATCATTTGATGATTCTAATGTATTTCATTGATGATTCTAATCAGTTACATACAATCATATAGTTTCAGGGTGGAATATTCTAATCATTCATTTAAACATATAAATTCCATCCACAATCTCACAATCAAATGTTGACCCTATTACCTCCCAAGATAATTCTCTTTGGTTATAGTAACAGCAGTGTATAGTCCCCCTCAAGCCGATACCACAACGGCCCTCAAGGAACTACACTGGGCTTTGGGCAAACTAGAAACCACATATCCTATTTATTGTAGCTGGAGATTTTTGTGCATCGGTACTGCTTGCTGTTCGGTAGCAGATAGAACAGTCTATGACTTGGGTGGTTGGGGTCTTGACATTTTTTTAGGCCCTTCCTCTGACACCACCTGGTATAGAGGTCCTTGATGCAGGGAGCTTGGCCCCAGTGATTTACTGGGCCATACGCACTACCCTCTGTAGCACCTTGCCGTTGGATGCCAAGCTGTTGCCATACCAAGTGGTCATGTAGCCAGTCAAGATGCTCCCAATGGTGCAGCTGTATAACTATTTGAGGATCTGAGGGCCCATGCCAAATATTTTCAGCCTCCTAAGGGGAAGAGGCATTGTCGTGCCCTCTTCACGACTGTGTTGGTGTGTTTGGCGCATGATAGACCCTTAGTGATGTGGACACCGAGGAACTTGAAGCTCTCGATCCGCTCCACTTCAGCCTCGTCGATGTGGATGGGGGCGTGCTCAGCCCTCCGTTTCCTGTAGTCCACGATCAGCTCCTTTGTCTTGCTGATATTGAGGGAGGGTTGTTGTCCTGGCACCACATTGCCAGGTATCTGACCTCCTCCCTATAGGCTGTCTCATCGTCATCTGTTATCAGGCCTACAACCGTCGTGTCATCTGCAAACGTATTGATGGTGTTGCGGTCATGCACAGCCAAGCAGTAGTGGATAAACATTGAGTACAGGAGAGGACTAAGCACACACCCCTGAGGGGCTCCCGTGTTGAGGGTCAGCGTGGCGGATATGTTGTTGTCTACCCTCACCACCTGGGGGTGTCCCATCAGGAAGTCCAGGATCCAGTTGCAGAGAGAGGTGTTTAGTCCCAGGGTCCTTAGCTTAGTGATGAGCTTGGAGGGCACTATGGTGTTGAATTCAGTTCTGTAGTCAATGAACAGCATTCTCACATAGGTGTTCCTTTTGCCTAAGTGGGAAAGGGCAGTGTGGAGTGCAATAGAGATTGCGTCATCTGTGGGTCTGTTGGGGCCATATGCGAATTGGAGTGGGTCCAGGGTGTCTCGGATGATGGTGTTGATGTGAGCCATGACCAGCCTTTCAAAGCATTTCATGGCTACAGATGTGAGCGCTATGGGGCGATAGTCATTTAGACAGGTTACCTTGGTGTTCTTGGGCACAGGGACTATGGTAGTCTGCTTGAAACATGTAGGTATTACAGACTGGGTCAGGGAGAGGTTGAAAAATCTCAATTGAAAAGCACGGGGGGGGGGGGAGGTTAAAGTGAGATAGAGCGGGAGAGAGAGAGAGGTAGAGAGACTCAGTGAGCATAGCCTTGCTATTGAGAAAGGCTGCCGAAGGCAGACCTGGCTCTCAAGAGAAGATAGGCTATGTGCACACTGCCCACAAAATGAGGTGGAAACTGAGCTGCACTTCCTAACCCCCTGCCAAATGTATTAGAGACACATATTTCCCTCAGATTACACAGACCCACAAAGAATTCAAAAACAAATCCAATTTTGATAAACTCCCATATCTACTGGGTGAAATACCACAGTGTGCAATCACAGCAGCAAGATTTGTGACCTGCTGCCACAAGAAAAGGGCAACCAGTGAAGAACAAACACCATTGTAAATACAACTTATATTTATTTATGTCTTTATTTTCCTTTTTGTACTCTAACTATTTGCACGTCATTACAACACTGTATATATACATAATATGACATGTTAAATGTCTTTATTATTTTGGAACTTTTGTGAGTGTAATGTTTACTGTTCATTTTTTATTATTTATTTCACTTTTGTTTATTATCTATTTCACTAGCTTTGGCAATGTGAACATATGTTTCCCATACCAATAAAGCCCCTTATATTGAAATTGAATTGATAGAGAGAGAGGGGGCGAGGAAGAGAAAGATATAGAAGGGGAGGAAGAGACATCTAGAGATGGAGACTGGGAGAGAAAGAGAGAGGTAGAGAGTGGGGCAGAGATAGAGGGGGAAAGGGGAGGAGGGTCAACAGCGTAATATCACAAACCCCTTTCCTGGGGTTTGTGATATTACGCTGTTGAGCTAGCCTTCACCTAGGTCCCAGCTAATGAGCAGCAGCTATAAACAGAGATGCATTACTGTATGTACCAGAGGGAAAGAGAGAGAGAGACTTAGAGGTTGGGGAGAGGGTTGATGAGAATGATCAAGACAGGGTAAGAGAGTGTGTTCAAGATCAACAGAGAGAAAGAGAGAGAGTGGAAACAGACAGAGCGAGAGCAATAGGTCAGAGAGAGAGAGAGAGATAGACAGGTATAGAGAGGAGACAGACAGGGAGAGAGTGAGAGGTCATTGGGAAATGTGATAGAGAGAAAGAGATTCATGAGAGAAAAGGAGGAGTGTTGTGTACTGTAGGTCAGTCTGAGTTTATCTTGTGTGGTGGTGCTCATCATCAGATAGGTTATGGAGATATGGTGAAAGTAGTACATGATGTCCTTTGATGATGATATTTGCACGTGTTATTATCAGAGTGATACAAACCATAAAAGGAGGAGCATTTGAATTACACTTAGGTAAAGGTAAATTGAGGTTAAGAGAAATGAACATGTGTCTTACATTTTGTTCTGATTATAGAGACTCATAAAGTAGATCCATTCTTATGAGATGAAGGATCAAGGACACTAAGAGAACAATAAAGAGGGAGAAGGTGAGGGTGGGGGTGAGTTAGAGGGATGAGAAAAAGTTTAAGCTTAAGGTTTAAGCTGACAAAGAACTGTAGAACAAAAGGTGGAGAGGCAGAGAGATATGAGTGTAATATGAGCGGTGTAATATAAGGAGGATGAGAGATTGAAGGGGCATAAGGTGAGGAGAAGGAGGAGAGGAAGGAAGGATTTCTCAGTCTGAACAGTCAACCAAACATTTATGAATTGTTGTGATTCTTTCCTGACTGGCTGTGTGTCCCAGTGACTGAAACTGGAGATGCGATCACATCCGTGTGTTGTGTGTTGCGGTTTGTTGCTGTGTGTTATATGAAACTGGACGCACAGGAAGCACAGGAGAGAAAGGAGGGACAGACGCTGCTTTCTACCAGAGAAAGAAAAGACAAGGAAAGAGAGAAGAGAAGAAACAGAGAGAGGACTGTGATTCTGAAGGGGAAAGAGTTGGAAGGTGTGTAGTGTTGTCTGGGTCGGCAGTGGAGGTAGGCTACTTCACCTAACAAAGACCTTCACTACAAAATCACTTAAATACCTACACCTTTGAGGGCTGAGGTACTTTATGTGGGATTATGTCCATACTAGATTCTGCACTGTGCCTCTCAGAGCTTTAGGCATCTCAGAAGACTGGACCAAGACTTCCTCCATATGATTTTGTGTATCCAGCAGACTCGAGGGACTCACACTACCAAACAGAACTGAGCCTGTCACAGAACAATAATGACCAATACGACCCATGCTCTCTGAGACCGGACAGAGCTGTGTTTAACAACAGGACTGAGCTGCGTTCTCCTGGTGTTGGACTGTTTTTGACTGTGCATGACGTTGGGTTCCTTTAGAAGCAGACGTGTGGAGGTCCTGATTTGGTGCCGTTGACCCCCTCTTCCTGGTTACCTGGTTCCTTCCTGGTTACCTAGTTACCGTAGTGAGGATGAACGAGTGCAGGACCAAGATTGAGAAGGAGGTGAATAACTTCCTACACTGCTTCTTTGGCTTCCTCACCGGATCACTCACTCCTCCAGGTAGTCTCTTCCTCTGTGTGTCTCTCCAACATCGTGTCATGCTCTTCTCTGCCAGTGACCTACTGTATATGTGTGGGAGACTAGATAGCGAGATTAATTTACAGCATGAGGTTCATTCCCCAACAGCACACTTTTTTTGTTGTTGTCCCAGACAAGCACATATGATACAACTTGTCTACTAATCAGCAAGCCCTCAATGAGTTGAATAAGGGGCTACAACAAAAATGCGTGCTGTTGGGGTACTTGAGGACCGGAGTTGGGAAACACTGATTTCCAGCATGGGTCAGAACAGAGCATGTTCTGGAAAGTCATCCAGTAAAATACTACTTGAGTATATGTCTAAAAGTATTTGTTTTTAAATATACTTAAGTATCAAAAGTAAATGTAATTGATAAAATATACTTATGTATCAAAAGTAAAAGTATAAATAATTTCAAATTTCTTATATTAAGCAAACCTGTAACGGCAGATTTGTGTAGGGATCGGACCAAGACGCAGAGTGGAAAGTGTCCATGATTTATTAACAATAAACTGAACACTACACGAAACAAAATAACAAAAGCGAATCAAACCGAAAGACAGTCCCGTGTGGCACGAACACTGACACGAAATACAAACACCCACAAACACACACGTGAACCCCGGCTGCCTAAGTATGATTCTCAATCAGGGACAACGATTGACAGCTGCCTCTGATTGAGAATCATACCAGGCAGAACGCACAAAACCCCAACATAGAAAACAACACATAGACAACCCACCCAACTCACGCCCTGACCATACGAAATAAATACAAAACAAGAGAAAACAGGTCAGGAACGTGACATAACCCCCCCCCCTCAAGGTGCGAACTCCGGGCGCACCCCCTAAAACTCTAGGGGAGGGTCTGGGTGGGCGTCTGTCCGCGGTGGCGGCTCRGGCGCGGGACGTGGACCCCACCTTAACAATGTCTTTGTCCGCCTCCTTACTCGCCCCCGTGGCCTCCTCCTAACAACCACCCRCCATGTCAATCCCACTATACCAAAGGGCAGCACCGGACTGAGGGGCAGCACCGGACTGAGGGGCAGCACCGGACTGAGGGGCAGAGTTTTTTGCTGGCTGGGCGGGCGGCTCGCGGCGGATCCTGGCTGGCCGGCTCCGGCGGTTCTGGGCTGGACGGTCCGGCGGATCCTGGCTGGACGGCTTCCGGCGGATGCTGGCTGGACGGCTCTGCGGATCTGCCTGGACGGCTCCGGCGGATCCTGGCTGGCGGCTCCGGCGGATCCTGGCTGGCTGTCTCTGGCGGATCCTGGCTGGCTGACGGCACTGGCGATCCTGGTGGCTGACGGCACTGGCTGCTCCTGGCTGGCTGACGGCGAGCTGGCTGTCCTGGCTGGCTGACGGCACTGGCTGCTCCGTGGCTGGTGACGGCACTGGTGTCCTGGCTGGCGGACGGCTCTGGCTGCTCCTGTGGGCGGGACGGCTCTGCTGCTCCTGTCTGGCGGACGGCTCTGGCTGCTCCTGTCTGGGGTACGGCACTGGCTGTCTCCTGTCTGGCGTACGGCTCTGGCTGCTCCTGTCTGGGGGACGGCTCTCGCTGCTTCCTGTCTGGCGGACGGCTCTGGCTGTTTGTCTGGGGCGGAGCGGCTTTGGCTGCTCCTGTCGTGGCGGAGCGGCTCTGGCTGTCAACAGCAGACGTGAACAGCTCTGACGGCTGCGGGAACAGACGGGAAGCTCTGGGCTCGGGACAGACGGGCAGCTTGACGGCTCGGAGCAGACGGGCAGCTCTGACGGCTCGGGACAGACGGGCAGCTCTGACGGCTCGGGACAGACGGGCAGCTCTGACGGCTCGGCACAGACGGACAGCTCTGACAGCGCTGGGCAGGCAGGCAGCTCAGACAGCGCTGGGCAGGCAGGCAGTTCAGACTCTGGCTGCGCTGGAGAGGAGGAAGGCTCTGACAGCGCTGGACAGGCGGGAGCAACTGGAGAGAGAAAACGGAGAGACAGCCTGGTGCGGGGGGCTGCCACCGGAGGGCTGGTACGTGGAGGTGGCACCGGAATTACCGGACCGTGAAGGAGGACACGCGCTCTTGAGCACCGAGCCTGCCCAACCTTACCAGGTTGAATGGTCCCCGTAGCCCTGCCAGTGCGGCGAGGTGGAATAGCCCGCACTGGGCTATGCTGGCGAACCGGGGACACCATTTGTAAGGCTGGTGCCATGTACGCCGGCCCGAGGAGACGCACTGGAGGCCAGATGCGTTGGGCCGGCTTCATGACACCCGGCTCGATGCCCAACCTAGCCCTACCAGTGCGGCGAGGTGGAATAGCCCGCACTGGGCTAAGCACGCGTACTGGGGACACCGTGCGCTCCACCGCATAACACGGTGTCTGACCAGTACGACGCCCTCTCACTCCACGGTAAGCACGGGGAGTTGGCTCAGGTCTCCTACCCGGCTTTGCCACACTCCGCGTGTGCCCCCCCCAATACATTTTTGGGTCTGACTCTCGGGCTCCCAACCGCGTCGCCACGCTGCCTCCTCATACCAGCGCCTCTCTGCCTTCGCTGCCTCCAACTCTGCCTTGGGACGGCGATATTCCCCTGGCTGAGCCCAGGGTCCTTTGCCGTCCAGGATCTCTTCCCAAGTCCAGGAGTCCTGGGTTTTTGGCCGCTGCTGCTGCTGTTGCTGCCCTTTTCCACTCCGCTTGGTCCTTTGGTGGTGGGTGTTTCTGTAACGGCAGATTTCCTCCTCTTCGTCTGAAGAGGAGGTGTAGGGATCGGACCAAGACGCAGAGTGGAAAGTGTCCATGATTTATTAACAATAAACTGAACACTACACAAAACAAAATAACAAAAGCGAATCAAACCGAAAGACAGTCCCGTGTGGCACGAAAACTGACACGAAATAAACACCCCAAACACACACGTGAACCCCGGCTGCCTAAGTATGATTCTCAATCAGGGACAACGATTGACAGCTGCCTCTGATTGAGAATCATACCAGGCCGAACGCACAAAACCCCAACATAGAAAACAACACATAGACAACCCACCCAACTCACGCCCTGACCATACGAAATAAATACAAAACAAGAGAAAACAGGTCAGGAACGTGACAAAACCAGATTGCACCATTTTCTTTTTTTTTTAAATGTGCAGATAGTCAGGGCCACACTCCAACACTCAGACATAATTTACAAACTAAGCATTTGTGTTTAGTGAGTCTGTAACGAAACTCTAATTCTTCCTCCTCCTCGGACGAGGAGAGGAGAGAGGGATCGGAAGACCAATTTGCAGCGAGGTATGATGACATGATATTTTTATTAACAAGACGAAACTAAACACACGAAGAACACTTGATAATTTTACAAAACAACAAAACGATGTAGACAGACCTGAACGAGAGAACTTACATAAAACATGAAGAACGCACGAACAGGAACAGACTACATATACTAACGACAACGAAACAGTCCCGTGTGGTGCGAACATACACTGACACGGAAGACAACCACCCACAAACAAACAGTGTGAAACAGCCAACCTATATATGGTTCTCAATCAGAGGAAAACGTCAAACACCTGTCTCTGATTGAGAACCATATAAGGCTAATTTCAAGTGACCTAAACAAGAAACACAAAACATATAATGCCCACCCCAACTCACGCCCTGACCAACTAAACACATACAAAAAATAACATAAAACAGGTCAGGAACGTGACAGAGTCCACCAGATCAGAGGCAGTAGGCAGGACCATGGATGTTCTCTTGATAAGTGTGTGAATTAGACCATTTTACTGTTGTGCTAAGCATTCAAAATGTAACAACTACTTTTGGGTGTTTGGGAAAATGTATGGAGTAAAAAGTACATTTATTTCTATAGGAATGTAGTAAAGTAAAAGTTGTCAAAATATAAATAGTAAAGTAAAGTACAGATACCCCAAAAAATGACTTAAGTATAACTTTAAAGTATTTTTACGTAAATACTTGACACAACTGGGGGTCATTGGGTGGAACGCTCACTCTGGTTTCCCCCAGTCTGGTTTGTGGTCTATCTTGCTCTGACAGGTTGGAAGCAGCAGCACTATATTCCCACTCTTAAAACAATATTTTTTTTGTTGGTACTGGTACAAATACCAAGACAAATATCTGCAGTATCAGTGTAATTTAATGGCATTCAATTTAATGGCATTCTCCCTGACTTGTGGTTATGGCTTGGCTTGTCAGTCATTCTGTCTGTCTGCCTGTCTGTCTGTCTTTTGACATACATTTAATTAGATGTCTGCCTGTCCTTCCGTTGGCATTGATTAGATGTAAAACTATCCCCCATCCTCTTCTGTCCTTCTGTCCAATAGCATCCATCCCTTCATCAGTCCCTCTGCCACTGCTGAATCATCAAGTGTGTGTCCTTCTCTTTCTTCGTCCTCTGTTATGTAGGCTAGGGCTGTCTGGGGAAAGCATTTCTGAGTGTATGCCATTGTTCTCTCCCCCTACCCCTTCTGAACTCCAGAGGCCAGAGAAGGGATAGGCAATAGTTAAAAAATGGGGCTGTTATGACTGTTGCTATACTGTTAAGATGTTTTTTTTAAAGAACATATCTCTCTCTCTCTCTCTCTCTCTCTCTCTCTCTCTCTCTCTCTCTCTCTCTCTCTCTCTCTCTCTCTCTCTCTCTCTCTCTCTCTCTCTCTCTCTCTCTCTCTCTCTCTCTCTCTCTCTCTCTCTCTCTCTCTCTCTCTCTCTCTCTCTCTCTCTCTCTCTCTCTCTCTCTCTCTCTCTCTCTCTCTCTCTCTCTCTCTCTCTCTCTCTCTCTCTCTCTCTCTCTCTCTCTCTCTCTCTCTTTCCTCAGTGTGTCCCTTTGAAAGTTGGCTTACGCAGTTCACAGTCTAAATCCCCATAATTCACAATTCCATGCAGTCTAGATAGGGGTGTAATACCCTATAGATCCGTTACCTAAGCCACATTCTGGCTCAAAATAACCGGACAGATGGAGTTAGAGAAAAAGGGAGACAGAGAAAAGAAGAAATGGGGGGAGAAAGAGGAGTGATGATAAGAATGACAGGGGTGAGCTATATTCTTTTATTACATTTTTCAGCATGAGAGAGAGAGGCAGAGATGAGAGAGAGGGGTGGAGGTAGGTGAGAACCAGGGCCAGAGGAAGAGAGATAGGGACTATTTCAAAGAAAGAGAAATTAGCTTTGTGATTAAAAAGTTATTCTCTTTAATTGCCTAGCTGTGGCTGTCTCTAAACCTGCGGGGCTGAGGTGGTGTGTGAATGAGTGATTGTAATATGTAGAAGAGGGATTGGTATGAGTTAGACTTAATTGGGAGAGATTAAGTTAGGAGAGAGGGTGAAAGGAGAGAGATAAAGTAAGATATGAGGACTACCCCCCATGATTAATCTGACTTTACGGTAAAATGACCCCACTTGACCCGTAACCCTGGTGACCCTCCCTGTGTATGAACATATTAACTTTACCTTCCATAATTCTAGCTGCAACCCAGAAAGTGGCTGGGCATTGGGTCCCAGACTATTATTTTGGAATGAATGAATGAATAAATACATTAACTTTTGTTATTAGACCAAGTTAAATTATATATAGAGTTGCCTGTAGTGGAAGCATTAGTAACATCTGTGTGATCAAATTAGTTTATTTTGTTTCCATTTGGGTTCCTGTTTTCAATTTATATCATCCTTGAGACACTGTGAAAGTAAAGAGGAATATAGGAACAGCCAACCATGTGACACATTGTAGGTCTACACCAGTGGCGATCGGTGACGTTTATGATGAGGGAGGACGATATCATTTTTTATGAGCATGGCCTTATTTCTATGACAGCATATTGGATGACTGTCATTCATATTCCATTCACCCAGCTCAATGTAACATCGATAGGTTTAGGCTACTATATGATACTCTAATGTTCCCTATACCCATCATGTGATTGGAGGAAGATTAGATCTATGAATGAAATGAAAGTTTACAARGTAGGTGCACAGGTCGAGAGAAACATTTTAGTAATCAAGGTGACAGACAATGACACATTCAATACCACTTTGCACACTCTTGCCTACTGATCTAGGGGGTAWWCAGTAGTCCAACAGTTGCAAACGATAGTTTCTATTGGTCAAATTCAGGTATGTTTATCCCTGTTTCGTTATGTTTGTCAACAGAATTACATTTACATTTAAGTCATTTAGCAGACGCTCTTATCCAGAGCGACTTACAAATTGGAAAGTTCATACATATTCATCCTGGTCCCCCCGTGGGGAATGAACCCACAACCCTGGCGTTGCAAGCGCCATGCTCTACCAACTGAGCCACACGGCTCAGTTGGTAGAATCAAATACACCACTGATCACACGCAAACACAGTTCACTTTCATAGTAGAAACATACAAACAGCATGATCATTTTGCTCGTTGCATAATTCCTTCTCACATCTACACGCTCTCCTCCTCTCACCTTTTCCCTTAGCTTGTGGACTTCAGTGCACAACASATCAGCTGTCTGTAACCAGGTGAAAAAACGTTTCCAAGCTAAATTTTCATATCATAACCGCTAACCGCTACACACAGCCTATATCTTTGCCACCATAATAGCTAACTAAAAAGGATAACTTTTTAAATGTTTCATTATTTAKATTTTTATGGAATTCACTGATCCTCCCCTTCCTCCTCTGAGGCGTCTCCATGTTAAATGATCATGGCTGTTTCTCTAGAACAGCTGAGTAACGCTCCATGTGATTCTTTAAATAGGCTGAACTATTATTTGATAAATCCTCTCATGTTTCATCTCTGGCTGATTATTATGACTGAAGATATCAGATCACAAACCTCAGTCAGCATTCCTGTATACCAGAACTGTAGACTGGTAAACATGGCTCTGCTGCATACATGGTGCTAGCGCCCACTAGTGGGTATTGTAAGTCATTACACAGCTTGGATTTTGTCATGAGCATGGTTATATGACCAATTTTGTACTTTGTGTAGCTATTTAGTTAAGACCCAACTTTTACAACAGTTTCTACAGTTCCTCAAGTAAACGTGTTACAGGTTGTATATTTGCTTTATTTTACATGTGATCATGGAACAGGAGAGGGGAGAGGGAACGTTAAACATGAGGAATGTGGACAGAGTGGGAGAAGCAGACAGAGAGACTCAGTGGTGAGAGAGAGAGAAGAAGAGAAGAAAGAGGTGGCTGTGCGTGATGTTTGTGAAAGGTCAGGCTCTTTGGTTCTTTGGCCTCTTCTTTGAAGTTTCTACTCTCTCTCTCTCTCTACTCTCTCTCTCTCTCTTGCTCTCTCTTCATCTGGGTCTGACTCAAGCCCAGTTTCACAAACTACAAACAGACTAGAAAATGTGACACACACACACACACGCACATCGTCTGTCCTCTCCACACAATTGTCAGCGTCAGTTCAATCTGTTCTGTGATCTATCGGGCTGTAGTTTGATGTGACAGGTGGAATAGTTATTATCTGAGAGTTGACTTTATTATTAGTTTATTATCTTAGTGGATCACTCTGCAGTGTGTCTCAAAGTCTCATCTTGTCTTGTAGGATTCTTTAGTTGAGTCTAGTGTATAGTTAGCTGTCTCTTCTAGGACTCCTGTATCGATTAGCCTAATCTCATCTCATTGGAGTCTCAAGTCATCTAGTTTTCTACTCTATTCCGAGTTGGAGTCTAGTCTTGTCTAGTGTAGTATAGTCTAGGCTCTAGTTGTCTTGTGGAGTCTCATCTGGTGTGGTTGCTATGGGTGCTGTGATGGCAGCTCTCTCCCTGGAGGCCAGGAGGCGTCTGTCTCGCCCCAGCTGTCTGTCTGACTGTCGCCATGGTGCTGCACGCTACCACCGCTCAGGTAGGCTCTCACTTCTCTCTCTACTTCTCTTTATTTGATCTCCTTTTCTCTGTCTGACTGTCACCATAATGCTGCTAGATACCACTGCTCAGCTACTGTACACCATCACATGTACTCTCTCTCTCTACTCCCTCAATATATTCTCAAGAACCCATCAGTTGTACACTTTTCCTAAATTCTCCTATTTTTTTTATTTTATCTTTCTTTTCTCTATCTCTCCCCCTCACTCAATCCCTCTCCTTCCCTCTAAGTCTACACCTGTTGTCTATGAAGCATGTGACCATTTTTGTTCTGAAGATGGATCTACAGTGTTTAAAAGCAGTATGTCCATATTGAGACATGTCCATATTGACATGTGTGTATCTTGTCTGTTTGTGTTTTGGACCCTGTGACTCTGCTACAGTATGACTGTTCTCACCAGCCAGATACGGATAGCATGGATCAATCCTCAGGCTATCTATGGCTCATCTGTCCAGAGTCTGGGGCTAGAACTGGGCCTAGAGCTGGAGATGGGGATGGGGCTGGAGCTGGGGCTGTGGTAGGAGCTGGGACTGGAGCTGGAATGGATGGGGCTTGTCATGAGCTGGAAACTGGAGTGGAGATGGGGATGGGGATGAGCTGGGGGCTGTGTTAGGAGCTGGGACTGAAGCTGGAGATGGATGGGATAAAGCTGGCTTGTAGGACTGGACTGGAGATGGATGGGCTGGGACGGACTGGAGCCTGGGCTTGGAGGAGCTGGACGAGCTGGATGATGGCTGGTAGGGCTGAGACTGAACTGGGATGGGCGGTAGGCTGGAAGGAGAAGCTGAGCTGCGGTTGAGCTGGCTGGTAGGTCTGGTGGAGCGTTGGAGCTTGGGCTGGAGGTAGCGCTGGCTGTTGGACTGGGCTGGGGTAAGGGCTGGAGCTGGGGCTGGTAGGACGGGCGGACGGAGCTGGGGCGGCTGAGTAAGGGCTGGCGGATGGAAGCTGGTGGGGATGGAGCTAGGCATAGGTAGGGGGAGGCTGGGATGGATCTGGGTGGTGCTGGATGGACTGGGGTAGGTGCGGGGATGTGTAGGGAGATGGAGCTGGGTGGGTAGGGATGGAGCTGGCTGTAGGGGATAGGGTTGAGCTGGGGCTGGAGCTTGGGCTGGGGTAGGGGCTGGGGATGGAGCTGGGGATGGAGCTGGGGGTGGGTCTAATGATGCTCCTCTCACTGACCAGATACCAGACTTTGAGCTCTATCCTGTCCGAGTCTGCTCTGAATGCAAACTGTATGTTTTTTTTGTTTTCAGAAAATGTGATAATGAGCTAATCTCTGCAGTGATGCTGGCTGTGATGACACACACATGCACACATCAATCAATCAAATGTATTTATAAAGCCCTTTTTACATCAGCCAATGTCATAAAGTGCTATACAGAGAATTAGAGGGAGCATATTTAAATTCACACAGAACACCAGATAAAACAGGAGAAATACTCCAGATATAACAGACTGACCCTAGCCCCACGACTCATAAACTATTGCAGCATAAATACTGGAGGTTGAGACAGGAGGGGTCGGGAGACACTGTGGCCCCGTCCGACGATACCACCGGACAGGGCCAACCAGGCAAAATATAACCCCACCCACTTTGCTAAAGCACAGCTTACACACCACTAGAGGGATATCTTCAACCACCAACTTACTACCCCTGAGACAAGGCCGAGTATAGCCCACYAAGATCTCCCCCATGGCACGAACCCGAGGGGGGCGCCAACCCAGACAGAAAGATCACATCAGTGACTCAACCGACTCAAGTGACCCACCCCTCCTAGGGACGGCATGGAGAGCACCAGTAAGCCAGTGACTCAGCCCCCGTAATAGGGTTAGAGGTAGAGAATCCCAGTGGAAAGAGGGGAACCGGCCAGGCAGAGACAGCAAGGGCGGTTCGTCGCTCCAGTGCCTTTTCGGTCACCTTCACACCCCTAGGCCAGACTACACTCAATCATAGGACCTACTGAAGAGATGTGTCTTCAATAAAGACTTAAAGGTTGAGACCGAGTCTGCGTCTCTCACATGGATAGGCAGACCATTCCATAAAAATTGAGCTCTATAGGAGAAAGCCCTGTCTCCAGCTGTCTGCTTAGAAATTCTAGGGAKAATAAGGAGGCCTGCGTCTTGTGACCGTAGCGTACGTGTAGGTATGTACGGCAGGACCAAATCAGAAAAATAGGTAGGAGCAAGCCCATGTAATGCTTTGTAGGTTAGCAATAAAACCTTTAAATCAGCCCTAGCCTTAACAGGAAGCCAGTGTAGAGAGGCTAGCACTGGAGTAATATGATCACATTTTTTGGTCAAGATTATAGCAGCCGTGTTTAGTACTAACTGAAGTTTATTTWGTGCTTTATCCGGGTAGCCGGAAAGTAGAGCATTGCAGTAGTCTAATCTAGAAGTGACAAAAGCATGGATACATTTTTCTGCATCATTTTTGGATGGAAATTTGCAGATTTTTGCAATGTTACATAGATGGAAAAAGCTGTCTTTGAAACAGTCTTGATATGTTCGGCAAAATGGAGATCAGGGTCCAGAGTAACGCCGAGGTCCATCACAGTTTTATTTGAGACGACTGTACAACCATCAAAATTKATTGTCAGATCCGACGAAAGATCTCTTTGATTCTTGGGCCCTAGAACTAGCATCTCTGTTTTGTCCAAGTTTAAAAGTAAAAAATCTGCCGCCATCCACTTCCTTATGTCTGAAATACAGGCTTCCAGGGAGGGCAATTTTGTGGCTTCACCATGTTTCATTGAAATGTACAGCTGTGTATCGCCCGCATAGCAGTGAAAGTTAACATTATGTTTCCGAATGACATCACCAAGAGGTAAAATATATAGTGAAAACAATAGCGGTCCTAAAACGGAACCTTGAGGAACACCGAAATTTACAGTTGATTTGTCAGAGGACAAATCATCCACAGAGACAAACTGATATCTTTCCGACAGATAAGATCTAAACCAGGCCAGAACTTGTCCGTGTAGACCAATTTGGGTTTCCAATCTCTCCAAAAGAATGTGGTGACCGATGGTATCAAACGCAGCACTAAGGTCTATGAGCACGAGGACAGATGCAAAGCCTTGGTCTGACGCCATTAAAATGTAATTTACCACCTTCACAAGTGCAGTCGCAGTGCTATGATGGGGTCTAAAACCAGACTGAATAATTTCGTATACATTGTTTGTCTTCAGGAAGGCAGTGAGTTGTTGTGCAACAGCTTTTTCAATTTTTTTTGAGAGGAATGGGAGATTCGATATAGGTCGATAGTTTTTTATATTTTCTGGGTCAAGGTTTGGCTTTTTTATTTTTTATTTWATTTTTTTCCCCTTTTCTCCCCAATTTTCGTGGTATCCAATCGCTAGTAATTACTATCTTGTCTCATCGCTACAACTCCCGTACGGGCTCGGGAGAGACGAAGGTCGAAAGCCATGCGTCCTCCGAAGCACAACCCAACCAAGCCGCACTGCTTCTTAACACAGCGCGCCTCCAACCCGGAAGCCAGCCGCACCAATGTGTCGGAGGAAACACCGTACACCTGGCCCCCTCGGTTAGCGCGCGCTGCGCCCGGCCCGCCACAGGAGTCGCTGGAGCGCGATGAGACAAGGATATCCCTACCGGCCAAACCCTCCCTAACCCGGACAACGCTATGCCAATTGTGCGTTGCCCCACGGATCTCCCGGTCGCGGCCGGCTGCGACAGAGCCTGGGCGCGAAACCCAGAGGCTCTGGTGGCGCAGCTAGCACTGCGTGGCAGTGCCCTAGACCACTGCGCCACCCGGGAGGCCAAGGTTTGGCTTTTTCAAGAGAGGCTTTATTACTGCCACTTTTAGTGAGTTTAGTACACATCCGGTGGATAGGGATCTGTTTATTATGTTCAACATAGGAGGGCCAAGCACAGGAAGCAGCTCTTTCAGTAGTTTAGTTGGAATAGGGTCCAGTATGCAGCTTGAAGGTTTAGAGGCCATGACTATTTTCATCAATGTGTCAAGAGATAAAGTATTAAAAAACTTGAGTGTTTTCCTTGATCCTAGGTCCTGCCAGTGTTGTGCAGACTCAGGACAACTGAGCTTTAGAGAAATACGCAGATCTAAAGAGGAGTCCGTTATTTGCTTTCTAATGATCATGATCTTTTCGTCCAAGATCTTTTCGTTATCACTGCTGAAGTGAAAGCAATCCTCTCTTAGGGTATGCTG
Source organism: Salvelinus sp. IW2-2015 (assembly GCF_002910315.2). Lineage (NCBI taxonomy): Eukaryota > Metazoa > Chordata > Actinopteri > Salmoniformes > Salmonidae > Salvelinus > Salvelinus sp. IW2-2015. The sequence continues at coordinate 24,534,913 of NC_036872.1, read as the reverse complement.
CTTTTTAGGTAGCTTTGCGACAGTATCAAAAATACATTTAGGATTGTTATTCTCCTCAAGTTGGAAAAGTAGGATGATCGAGCAGCAGTGAGGGCTCTTTGATACTGCACGGTACTGTCTTTCCAAGCTAATCGGAAGACTTCCAGTTTGGTGTAGCGCCATTTCCATTCCAATTTTCTGGAAGCATGCTTCAGGGCTCAGGTATTTTCTGTATACCAGGGAGCAGGTTTCTTATGACAAATGTTTTTTGTTTTTAGGGGTGCGACTGCATTTAGGGTATTACGCAAGGGTACATTTAGTTCCTCAGTTAGGTGGATAACCGATTTTTGTACTCTGACGTCCTTAGGTAGCTGGAGGGAGTCTGGAAGGGCACCTAGGAATCTTTGGGTTGTCCGAGAATTTATAGCACAMCTTTTGATGATCCTTGGTTGGGGTCTGAGCAGATTATTTGTTTCGATTGCAAACGTAATAAAATGGTGGTCCGATAGTCCAAAGATTCACATTATTTATTCCACGGGACAGAACTAGGTCCAGAGTATGACTGTGGCAGTGAGTAGGTCCAGAGACAGGTTGGACAAAACCCACTGAGTCGATGATGGCTCCGAAGCCTTTTGGAGTGGGTCTGTGGACTTTTCCATGTGAATATTAAAGTCACCAATAATTTGAATATTATCTGCCATGACTGCAAGGTCCGATAGGAATTCAGGGAACTCAGTGAGGAACGCTGTATACGGCCCAGGAGGCCTGTAAACAGTAGCTATAAAAAGTGATTGAGTAGGCTGCATAGATTTCATGACTAGAAGCTCAAAAGATGAAAACGCAGTAGTTTCTTTTTTTGTAAGTTGAAATTTGCTATCGTAAATGTTAGCAACACCTCCGCCTTTGCGGGATGCGCAGGGGATATGGTCACTACTGTAACCAAGAGGAGAGGCTTCATTTAACACAGTAAATTCATCAGGCTTACGGCATGTTTCAGTCAGGCCAATCACATTAAGATTATGATCAGTGATTAGTTCATTGACTATAACTGCCTTAGAATTGAGTGATCTAACATTAAGTAGCCCTATTTTGAGATGTGAGATATCACAATCTCTTTCAATAATGACAGGAATGGAGGAGGTCTTTATTCCAGTGAGATTGCTGAAGTGAACACCGCCATGTTTAGTTTTGCCCAACCTAGATCTCAATGAGGATAGCTGAGCTGACTACACTGACTGTGCTAGTGGCAGACTCTACTAAGCTGGCAGGCTGGCTAACAGCCTGCTGCCTGGCCTGCACCCTATCTCATTGTGGAGCTAGAGGAGTTAGAGCCCTGTCTATGTTCATAGATAAGATGAGAGCACCCCTCCAGCTAGGATGGAGTCCGTCACTCCTCAGCAGGRCAGGCTTGGTCCTGTTTGTGGGTGAGTCCCAGAAAGAGGGCCAATTATATACAAATTCTATCTTTTGGGAGGGGCAGAAAACCGTATTCAACCAGTGATTGAGTTGTGAGACTCTGCTGTAGAGCTCATCACTCCCCCTAACTGGGAGGGGGCCAGAGACAATTACTCGATGCCGACACATCTTTCTAGCTGATTTACACGCTGAAGCTGTGTTACGCTTGGTGACCTCTGACTGTTATAACCATATCCCTATACTCTCTACACTCTACAGTTTTAGCTTTAGCCAGCACGATCTTCAGATTAGCCTTAACGTCGGTAGTCCTGCCCCCTGGTAAACAGTGTATGATCGCTGGATGATTATTTTTAAGTTTAATACTGCTGGGTAATGGAGTCGCCAATGACTAGGGTTTTCAATTTGTCAGAGCTAATGGTGGGAGGCTTCGGCGTCTCAGACCCCGTAACGGGTGGAGGAGAGACCAGAGAAGGCTCCGCCTCTGACTCCGACTCGTTGCTTAATGGGGAGAACCGGTTGAAAGTTTGTGTCGGCTGTCGGCTGAATGAGCGACACCTGTTGAGCATTCCTACAGCATTTCCTTCCAGAAGCCATGAGAAAATTGTCCGGCTGCGGGGACTGTGCAAGGGGATTAATACTACTATCTGTACTTACTGGTGGCACAGATGCTGTTTCATCCGTTCCTTCACATAAATGACCCTTGCCTAACGATTGCGTCTGAAGCTGGGCTTGCAGCACGGCTATCCTCACCATAAGGCGATCGCTCTCCTGTATATTATGAGTATATAATGAGTACAGTGACTGCAATTAGAAGGCATAATGTTACTACTTAGCTTCGGCTGATGGAGGTCCTGTAGAAACATGTCCAGATAAAGCGTCCGGGGTGAAAAAGTTGAATGAAGAAAGTAGAGCGAGGGCTGTTGATGTTTTAGTCTACATTGAACTCAATAGAAATGGAAATATCTGCTTACTTTGCTGTCGCAGCCAGAGAAAATAACCCCTAACTGGTGTGGTGGGCGATCTGTGTTTTTTCGTAGTATTCCGCCGCGTTGTGAATAAGAACAAAGTGTGCAAGCTATATGCCTCAACCCATACCCTCTAAGAGATGTCAGCGTTGTCTAGGAAATTATGGGTTTTTATTGTGCAATTGTTTCTGCATTTGCTTTCCTCTCGCTCTCTATGGTTACTCACTGGTAGTAGACTATCGCCTCTTTGCTTACTTGTCAATCTCTGGTCAGTATCATTGTTGACAGCTGATAATGACATATAAAACTAATTGGACTGGTAACAGAGCTGAACACCATTGCAATCCAGTGGCTTAATTAAGTATTTACTACTTTCCTGAACAGTAGGCTATGTTCTCTAACAGCATATATGACAATCCAAAGTCCGTCAACCGCCTACACCTCAGTCTATCGGCTCAACTACTGCATGTTAGATTACTTCTCTCACTCTTTCTCTCTTCCAGCTCGCCCTCCATCCCCCATATTCTCTTTCCCTCACTCTCTAATAAACTACTTGAGTATTTCATGACTGGCTTAAACAGGGAATAACATGATCCTTCCTTTGATTCCGCTAAATATCAGCATTCAAAAACATAAACATTGACAACTGCAGTTGACCCAAGATTGCGGTAACCTTTATTCTCTCTCTCTCAATCTGCTTCGGCAACACCTCCCAGTATTCCCTCTGACCCTGCCCCTTACCGTCTCTCGTTCACACGTCGTCACGTAATGGTCTCTCTTGTCTGGCACACACCCAAGCTCCGCCCTGTCGCTCCTGAACTGCCTGCAGTGAGTTAAAACTCCAGTCAATCAGGAACACATAGCACGCCTAGGCCTATATAGGGGCAGGCCAGCGGCTACTACTATACCGAGATTAGACACCACGCCCAGCCATTCTCCTCTTCAGCACTGTTGTGGCGCTGCACTCCCGCTCTGTTTACATACAACGGAAGGTGGAGAAAGGGAAGGAGCAGAGTCTAGTCTAGCGCGCGTGTCTTGAGTACATAGGATCATCATGTCCATCAGAGAAGACGAGCGCGGATCACAAGTGTACACAGGAGAGATCCAACCATCACCTGGAAACTACCCACTCAACTTAATCCCTTTTTCCTACCACAGCTCCTGAGATCTGCCTCAGTTCACAATACACATGACACATCACAATCAAACTTTCCAGACCACACTAAGGACACCAGGGTTCCAGTGGACCAGTCACTCGTTTCCATCTATCGGCAGGAAGGGACACTGCATGGCTGTATGACATAAGATCAAAATAAGCAGGAAACACTATGCCCTCTAACCTCTCCCTCCGGGTGGCAATGTGGCCATATTGATAAACACATAATTGAAGGCGACCTTCCAATTCTGGAACACAACCTCTTTGGACAGGTCCCTCTAGGACTTTCATGCTACGTCAGGAAGGGAAGGGAACAAGAGATGTGGCACCACTGATCACCCTGCCCCATCCTTCGGAGGAGTTAAGGGACACAATGACAGGCACGGGCTGGTGTCGTGCTCTGTAAGTTGCATGAGCACAGCCGATCACGTCGATTGTGCTGATGTTTTTTTTTTTTTTAATGCGGATTGTTTCCGAAATCAGTTCTAGTAGGAGTAAGCAGGAAAAGGCAGAAAAGAAAATAGAGATGCGATGGTAAAGTTTTCACTCCGGCTCCTATCGCTGGTAAGTTCTTATCCTGCATGTGCTCGCCCTTTAGCCTTGGCCAGGCCTTTGGATTCACTGGGACTCTTCCTCATAGATGACCTACCTGAGAACAGTTGTGTCAGAGCTGAGGTCAGCAGATTAAAATCAGTTTCATGTTGAAGTTGACAATGAACAAGGAGGGTCTTTTGTATTAGACATATTCGAATACCATAGTTCAAACGACTCCAGAGACAGACGTATCTTTCATGAACGTTGCTAGTTGGCAGCTGAACCCTGGTATAACACGATGGAGCAGAGGATACAGGGAGTCGTCCTTAACAAACAGCTTCCTAGCCTCTCTCCTTTACTCCCTCTCCCCCTCTCTGACCTCCCCACTCTCTCTCCTCCCCTCTTCCATCCTTCTTATCCCCCTTCCTACAGATGGTGACACTTTCTCTAGGTTCATCCCCAGTCGTCAATCGCTGGCTAAGAGAGATGGGAAAGGCTAGGGTTTAATGTAAGGGGTTTCGGATTACACGCCGGGCCGTCCTTCCAACACACATGGGTATACGGATTAGGAGCGTTAACAATGAGATATGCATAGAGGTCACAAAGTGGGTTTGTTTACGATTTGTTGTATATTCGTTACGTTTTCTGCACATGATAGCAGTGGCCTTATATAACGATTCTGCCGAAAGGAGATGACGAGCACTTCAGCCGAATAAGTCGATCTTGAGACTAGTGAGGATGGTGATAGAGACAGGATGTGTGTGTGTGTTGCTGTGTGTGTGTGTGTCGTGTGTGTGTGTGTGTGTGTGTGTTGTGTGTGTGTGTTGGTGTGTGTGTGTGTGGTGTGTGTGTGTTGTGTGTCGTGTGTGTTGTTGTGGGTGTGTTGTGTGGCTAAATGCCATTGATGGAAGAAGGGGAGAGGCCAGAGAGAGAGAGATCAATCGATGTGGTGAGCCTCGTTCCCTTCTCTCTCTGTTCCCTTTCTGCTCTTTCCTTTTTCCCACAGCAAACTATTTAGCGTGATATCTCATTAACTTTTAGTTTAATTATACAAACTACTATATACTCAACCACATAACCATTCTCACGTACCTACAATTCAACGATGTATGCGTGATACTTCCATTTGATCACCCTGTTTGGGCAGGAAGACACCAATTGTTAGGGAACTGCAACGCGCAGGCTATCATTGTCTAAACATACCATGTTAATGTTTATTTAGGCTTGAAAAGGCTTCTGAAGTTCTGTTTTTGACCCTTCCACTTTTGCCAAAATTAATCAGGGTGGCTGCAATTTTTTCACCTTTGATGAATTTGAAATTAGAAAAATCGTGATACACTTAGTCAACTAAATTCACTACATCCTCCTGTTGTACTAGCTAGTGATAACTTACTTTTAATTCTTTACTGCTGGTTCTTATGTCAAAACTCTGGCTCAATTTGAGAATCGCTTACATTTTTGCTACTCACATTTTGACTGTCTTAGTTAGTGTGTGTGTGATAAAGATGATATGTCATGATAGTTTATGTCTGGGTGTGTGTTGATCATCGTGCTCGCTGTTAGTGTGTGTGTGTTGTTGTGAGTGGTTTGCAAAGTGGTCGCTCTTTGTTGTCGTTGTCTCGAGTGGTTTAAGTGGTGTAGTAAAGGTAACTTTGGATTTCTTCTGTACAAGAGAGGTGTAAAGGCAAATAGTGTGCTCTCTGTGAGCTTTTTGTCTACAATACTGTCTAGATACATGGGTTTTACACCTCATGGGTGTTCTCGGTTTGCTTGCAGACACCGGACACTGATCTATTCAATATAGCTCAGTGGCTCTTCTCAGTGAACAAGTAACTTGAAACAGACTCAGTACCATCCTTGACCAATCTTGCTTTGAGGGTTCAATTCAAATTTGCATATGTTTCTCTGTGTGTTGTATATTAATAAGCGATATAAAGAGCTTTCCACCTATTTGCTCTTCTGAAAACACAGAGGAAAGTGGATAGATCAATTGATGTTATACCTACGCTTTAAGAGTCAACAAGACAAATCATTGAGAGATAACTCATTAATCATTAAATAAACTAAGCACTCTTTGTAAATCTTTCCAGATCGACTTGTCAAATACACTTGTTTGTTGGGCCTGCTTAAGCTACCCACCTACAATGTGTTTTCCTTTAATTGTCTACGATACTGTACCACGAAAAGGTTTTCTCTAATAATGTATCAAGCGGAGACAGGCTCTTCCTAGGGAAAATATTAAATATAGACTATTATGTTGAACTGAAGAGTAACATTTCAAACTTTCGCTAATATTATGACGATATAAATGGTTTTCATCTTGTCAGGGCCCAGACCCTTGTCTCCAAGTGCATAAGCGAGCATATGTAAAGGCACTTTTGCATAGCGGCGATTACAGCCTCGATCGTTCATGGTGGTCCCAGCTAGTGCGCAGCCCTTAAAACGCAGAGGGTCCCCCTACCATAAATTAAATAAAAAATACAGTGCTTTGCATCACAGCCCGAACGGTACATAGTCGGCGTCTCAACTTACTGTTTTTGTATGTAGTTAGATTATATCTGTCCATAGATCATTATACTGTGCACGACATGGTGAATTCTTCACTCTGTCTGTAGGGAATGTGGTCTGTGCTTCATCATGTTTCGCTGGAATGGCGTTGTATAGTTCAAGTCACTGGAGAGCCAGGGCCATCCAGCAAATTAGCCTCATTTGTGTATGTCAGGGTACTACCTGTTACCAGCAATGATGGTGTATACGATTAATTCTAGCCCAGTCGGGGATCTCCAGAGTCCGGCCGGGTGTGGGCCATCCAGGACATTCAGGAGACTTGTCCAAAAGCCCACTCCTGCGCAATTGTCTCGCAGATGACGAGTCTGGTGTTGGCCTCTAGAGAGGGCTGTGACCTTGCAGTGGGGGGCTTTGCAGCATTGAATTTTGTTTGCGGATACTAAAACACCTTTTGCCAGAAATATACTTGTCTCGCGCGACCTCAATCATAAGGCAATGCAAGTCCGTTGGATGAAAAGTGTGTAGAATGGGTCAGGTCATCAGAGGTCTTAAAATTTCAGTCTTTGTAAAATACTGAATAGAAATAAAATCTCAATATATATCATCTTTCCTCTCTACCTCGATCTTCTCCATGGCGAAAAGCTACATAGTTTGGTGGAAAATACGCCTATAGAAACGTGCTCCTCTACACATTGCTCCTCCTTGGCAAAAATGTGGGAAATAATTGCACGACACGCCAAATATCGCTAAGCATGTAAATGATCTGGCAGCACCATTTTCTCTACTGCACCGCATGGCAAAATGTGTACAATTGCAGGAAATGTTTTTAACCCTTTGACAAGTACCAACAAACAGGTGTGATCATATACAGTGGTCCCTGCCAGCGTAACCACTCAAACCGGTGTGATTAGAAACACTTATTTGGCTTGAACGTAATGCCCAGTGTTGATCGAGCTTGCAAGACAGTCAACACCAGAACCGTATTGCGGGTAAGGGCTTGGATGTCGCGTGAAGCCACACATGGTTTTGCTTTTTTTCCATCAGCCGTGAAAACAAGAAATAAATATTTTGCCACAAACACAGTCCTTGCAAATGGCATTCAGAGTGGACGTTATGTCCTGAATTGTGACATTTATTTTGGGATGGATGTTCAGAGACCATTCACAGAAGTAGCAACACATAACAAGTAAGTCCACAATAAGAAGGTTCAATCTTGGTTTTCCAATACTCGCAAAAAAATAATCAGTGTAAGACACTTACGTTAGTGAAGAGAACCCATTATTACAGTTTATTTGTTCGGATTTGAGGCCGCAGATCCTGGGGAAGGTCTGGGACGTACGCAGAGGACCTTTAAAAACAATTGACCTTTTGGGGAAGAAAACTCTCATAGTCTGCCAGGGTATTGCGGGAGGGCCTGTTCCTCCGTGCCTTCCTTTACCCAAAACTGGAAGGAGAACACAGGCTGGGCGTTTCTCTGTCGTCGGCGCAATCTCTGGGGGGGGAACCCTACCAAGGGAGGGCTGGGCCAAACTGTAGGAGAACTTACTCTTTCCCGAAATGCTAAGCAAGACTTCATACTTTGTCTTTATTTTGCTTGCTAATAGTACTATAAGGGCATCCTCTGATTGGTGGATGATATTCTGCTTGCTGTCTTCTCTTTCTGTCTCTAGATTTAGTTTGCTTCTCTCTTCTTCTCTTCCTTCCTAGAGCTGGCTGTCCGGCCAAACTGAGCAATCAGGGGAGAAGGTCTTGGGTCAGGGAATGTGAACCTTGATGTCCTCTGACAGAGCTCCCAAAGTTCCTCTGTGGAGATGGGGAGAACCTTCCAAGAAGGCAACGCACATCGTTGCAGCACTCCATCAATCAGCCTTTATGGTAGAGTGGCCCGACAGAATCCACTTCCTCAGTTAAAAAGGCACATGGACCACCCGCTTGGAGTTTTGCCAAAGGCATTTAAAGGTCTCTCAACCATGAAATAAACAAGAATTCTTCTTGTCTGATAAACCAAGATTGAACTCTTGGCCTGAATGCCAAGTGTCACGTCTTGAGGGAACCTGGCACCATCCCTACGGTGAAGGCATGCGGTAGGCACATCATGCTGTGGCGGAAATGTTTTTCTTCAGCGGCAGGGGACTGGAGACTAAGTTCAAGATCGGGGAAATATGAACAGATTAAAGTACAGAGAGATCCTGAGTGAAACCTTTCTCCAGAGCGCTAAGGACCCCAGACCTGGGGCAAAAGGTTCACCTTCCAACACACAAGCAACACCCTAAGCACACAGGCGAAGACAACGCTAGGAGTGGTTTGGGAAAGTCTCTGAATGTCTTGAGTGGCCCAGCCAGAGCCCGGACTTGAACCCGAGTTGAACATCTCTGGAGAGACCTGAAATATCTGTGCAGCAATGCTCCCCATCCAACCTGACAGAGAAGAACTGCACAGAGAATGGGAGAGAAAAAAACGAATAATACCGGTGGATGGCAAAGCTTGTAGGCGTCATACTGAAGAAGACTCGAGGCTGTAATCGATGCAAAAGGGGCTTCAACAAGTGTAAAGGGTCTGAATACTTTGTAATGTGAAAATGTCCGTATTTTTTATTTCTAAGAACCTGTTTTTGCTATGGTCATTATGGGGTAATGTGTGTAGATTGAATGAAGGGAAAAAAACGCATTTTCATCCTTTTTAGAATTAGGTTGTAACGTTGATAAAATGTGGAAAAAAGGTCAGGGGTTCTGAATACTTTCTGAATGCTCTGTACATACGTATACTACAGTAGAAAACAACAACACGTCATACAGAAAATAAATAAGCACACCACCGACACACACACACACACACACACACACACACACACACACACACACACACACACACACACACACACACACACACACACACACACACACACACACACACACAGGGAATGAAAACATGATAAGAATAGTACACAAGATTAAATGAAGATTAGGACAAGGATTCAGTTTCCTTTCACACATACACACACTTTTTTGGTCACAGGATGGCAGCAGGCTTCCCTAACATGTCAGGGTGATGATTGTAGTGTATAAATATTGAGGATATGGAGTATTATAGTTAGTGCTGTGGAGGTAGGAGCAGAGGGCAGAGAGAGGGGAGAGGCTCACCACAGGTCGATTGATCTCTCTCTCTCTGGCCTCTCCCCGTCTCCATCAATGCATTAGTCCACACACACACCACACCACACCACAACACACACACAACACACAACACCACACCACACACACACACACACACACACCACACACACACACACACACCCACACACACACCACACACACACACACCACACACAAACCTGGTCTCGCTATCACCATCTCACACTCAAATGCATTTCGCAAAGTGCACACTCATGTGGTGGATGCACACATACAGATACATCAACCATTGTTTAGCACTTGCAGTGTGCGCATGTGCATGTGTGTGTGCGTGCGGCCGCGATAACAGACTGCGTGTGGTGTGTGCCTTTCTAAACAGAACAGTGGTCTATGTTAGTTTGATTCAAAAGGGAACAGCACTTTAAAAATGAAACCTGTAACATTGCAGTAGAAAATCTCATCTCTATTTCTTTCTGTTTTCTGTCTCTAGAAGAGGAAAAGAAAAAAAAAGAAGAGAGGGGGAGTATGAATGGGGCGGGGGTGTCTGCTATTTGATCTATGTGTGTGACTGTGTGTGTAGAAGTGTGTGGTGTGGTTGTGTATTTGATCCTCTTCTCTTTTCAGTCTGTAAAATGTCTTCACCCGTGGTGGCCCAAGCAAGAGAGAGCGAAAGGGGGGAGGGGGGGGGACCGCGGGGGCAGAGAGAGAGAGAGAGAGGGGGGAGGTCGAGGAGCAGAGAGAGAGAGAATAA